>NC_057797.1:232897804-233041325 GCF_018294505.1 Triticum aestivum | reverse complement strand
GCTCCCTCGGGTGCCTCCAGCGGCGAGCAGGTAAGCAGGAGGTGGCCAGAGCTCTTCGGGCGCGCGCCACGCCTCGCCTCTGCCTACTGGCAGAGGAAGTAGAGGACAAGGGGGGAGGAGGTGGGCTGGGCCACGCGGGTGGGCTGCACAGGGGGGGCTGGGCCAGCACAGGTGAGCGACGGGTAGTTCCTTCTCTCCTTTTTTTTATTTACCGTTTTCTATTTTTCTTCTGTTTTCTTTTATTTAATCTGTTTTGCCACTGTTTTGAATTTAAAAATAATTCAAACAATGCCAAAACTCCTCTGAATATTTTATACTGCTAGATGGACTTTTCCAAAAGCTTATAAAATATTTCAGGGGTATTTAAATTATATTCTAATTATATGAATATAATTCAAATTCAAATAGCTAATGAATTAAATCCAAAGTCCCAAAAATAACTCTTTAAAAATGTTCAATATTTTGGTTGGGACCAGAACCCTTACCAAAAATTATCAAACATTTAAGAAGAGCCTTTTGGAGCAATGAATAAGATTTCTAGGGTTTTTTTTGCCCCTCTTTTATTTAGGGTTTTGAGGCTTCCAATATTCCTCAATTCAAGTTTTCAAAAATATAGACATGATGCACACATGAAGCTAACCTAGAGCAATGCCTGAAGCTAGGGATGTGACAACTCATCCCCACTAAACAAGAATCTCGTCTCGAGATTCAAGCGTAGGGTAAGATGAAGGGGAAACGCAAACTAGTACAATCTTCACGATCCAGGGTGCACTTCATAGGCACTTTGATTCGATCACCATCTTTGTCTTGTCGTCTTGCTCTGAGAACTTCAGCTAATCATGACAAGAAGAGGAAAGGAAAACTCTAGAAGGATCGGTCTTCTCGAAGGTCGAACAACTCAGGTTCAACTCACGGAATGAGACTTAGAACCATCTCTCGGTTGAGACACGAGATACACATCAAGAGGAGTGGAAAGAAACGGATGACGAGGGTTCACTAGGTAGACAACAATTCCACACCTAAGAAGGTGGTAAACGATTGTCAATGTAGCGAGGAGTTGAGTTGCCATGATACCACGACGAAACATCCTGGAGGAGGGTGATTCGTAGATTATTATCTTAAGTGGCAAAAAGAATTACTTTTGATTCAGAGATCATTGGAACTCTTCATACCAGCCTAAGGCAATTCACAACGATCGTTTGGAGTGTTCGGTAGAATGGCATACTCGGACTTGGATGATGTGGATTACCTTGTTGAAGACAACGTAATGGATGAATTTGCTTTCCACCGGAAATGGAAGAGACCCATGGTAGAATGGCACATTGGTGGTGCAAGCTGGGAACAAAATGCAAATGCTGGGAATGATTCTGGTAACTGGGGAAGAACCCAACAATAAAGAGTGAATTCACTGTTGGAGTGGTTATAGCATAACCGAAGAGACTAGGAGCAATCCCGGTTAGTGCCGATGATAACACGTAGCGCTTGTGCGTGCTCTCAAGAACTTGAGCATTTCCACATTCATCAAGGTTTTACCAATATCTGTGTCAAGGATCCTGGCAACACAACTTGCTACCACGATGAATGATGATGGATGATGCAGATGCAAAGGAAGATAACACTTCTCAGATTTCATCTTAGCGAGGCCAAGGAAATAAAATCTGGATGATCGACCGAGAGACATATAGCATTCCGCTTCTAATGTTCTTCTTGATGTGCTAGTGTAACCCATTCATAGATATGGTTTGATATCTAGAACATCAAGTAAAAAGGTCGGACTTCGGAACACAGAAATCCATAGGGGCAACTAGGGAGTAAATCCTACAAAATCCCTATGGGGAGGTGGCCAACTTCTTCAATCAAGATACTACAATAATGGATCTTCCGGCTGGGTGTGTTGGCCACGACATCCACTTTACCGGTTATAGAGGGACCAATATTATAGTTCTTGGGAAAGGTTCCAAACCATCATATCTGCCTGAGATTCAGATCTGGTTGGTGTCAGGATATTCCAGACTCATCGAATCTAGAAAGAAAAATGAAAGTTTGCAACACAAATCGACGAGATGACTTTGCGAGATTATCGGGGAATGAACTACGATAGTAAGCTCAAAACATGAGCTGGTTCTGCTACACACATGTGAACACGCTGTCCCAGACAAGCATGACCACATAGTAGTCTTATAATAAAACACTACCGAGTTCAGGAGGGGGAACCATCAACGAGGGTATCGAAGTCCTTACATAAGTCCGGATTAGCTCTTATGAAGAAACTCCTTCTCCTTGAACAAATCAATCAGTGGCTTGGTGTGCTAGGGATACATATAGATTGAAGGTTGCAAGTCTTCAAACCACAGCATTCTTCGCACGTGTGCATGACTGATTTGGAATGATTCCAAAGAAAGCAACATTGACTTTCTCGAATCCACGGCGGCAACTTGCATCAGATGCACATGAATTAAAGGAAGTCACTACCTTCATCCAAACATATGCTTCATGAGCTAGCATGAACAAATGCTTTCAAAAGTTTCCAACACTAGCTTAATGTTCAACAAAATCATGGAGGAGATAAGGATGTTGTCAATGGGCTCAACAACAATTCATCTAGGTTTCCTTTTAAAAGGAATTCCATAGTTAAGTGAACACGGTGATAGCATTGGTCAAACCAAAGATGTAATGGTGCATGCTCGGGGGATCAACCACGAATAAGACAACATTACGAGCATCGTTGGTACTGATTTGATTTGACGATAGCCCACACTCAAATCAAAGGATTGATAAGACAATAGGTCCAGCAACTGATCACAAGGACCAATCGATGAAGATATCATCTTTCTTCAACACACACTACACAAGAATATCCCTTTGGAACGAACTAAGTCAGGCAAGCTTTTATCTTCCAACTCTCCAAGTTGTTGTCTAGCTTAACCAACTAGCTCAGGGATATCTAACACCGATTCTTGAAGAGAAGGTGGTTCACAAGAAACCAACTTGATCACGAGCTCAACATAACAGTCAGGGAACAACCTGGTAATACTTCCGAGAAGATATTCGGAAAATCACGAACCATCGGTATGTTACTAAGCTCGAGAACAATCTCGCTTTTGAGGGCAAGACGATATGATCAAATGAGTGAGGACTTGACAAGATCCTAACTCATCAATCGAAGGGTGCACCGAAATAAGGACTAGGTAGCACGATCAGTCTTAGAAGGATGATTCAAAAACCAACACGCTAAGAATGAAACTATTATCCTTTAACTACCAAGCAACGAAGTTGCTGGGAGTATTGATTTCACACATCACAATTCATTTGTCGGTATTCCGGTTGCATCAACACGAGGGCCGAGGAATGACTAATGATGGTGAGAAGTATCACTACGTCAAAATTCATGAGAGTTGGTGCAGTTCTCATGACAATTCTGACATAAAGGGGGTAATACTCCAAGGTAGAACAGAACCAAAAGCTGGATCGGCATTTGATCTGCGGAATACAACTACTTTGACCCAATCCTAGATATGGATGAGGTACTGGAGTTTGTTTCTCCAAGTCATTCAGGACAGAATGGCTTGACGGACCACAAGAGTAATAGGCATCGATAAACGAACGCACGCATACTCTTGACTATCAATTGATAGACGAGGGTCAGAATGCAACTAAGGAGAACAACTCAAAGGAACATATAATTTTCTGAGTTGTGGATGCATAGATTAGTATGTCGAACCAAGTTCAACATATTTCTTTCGGATAACCCATGCAGAAAGGTAGAACTGGCAGAGTCACGATTTATGAATGGAGAACTCCTCAAGAGTACTCTAATTGTGATCTTTTGATCCAATAAACATCTGCCATAAGCGGTTCATAGTATTTGGAAGAAGGAAATACCACGGACCTCGAGGACTATCGCAAAGTTACTAATATCCTGAAGGAACTAGCAAACACTATCAACATGAAGTAAGTAGAGTGAATCTCGGGTTCAAAGCCCAAGGAGTAGAATACCTACTACTAAGTGGCATCACGGGATGCTTTCGAGAATAAAAGCCAGAATCATCACACTGGGGATCACAAAACATTGCTAGATTACTAGGTGACTCCCTAAACACCTAGGGCCATAATAGTAACTCCAACATAATGTCAAGGCAATAGAATACCTCAACTCAACAATTAGTGTGATTGAGCTGGCATAAAGGAGCATCGAAACCAGAGGAAAAGGATTTTGCAAATGCATCAGACTATTTAGAAACCTGGAATGACTCGGACAGCATAACGGCTGTAAATGCTCAGAAGAGATTTGAGACATTCACAAAAATGGTGGCATAACCACTCAGAAGCACAATATCAAGGTTTCGAGATCAATAATTAACATACAGAGGTAGAAATGAACTGAGGCTTAATCCAACAATCTTATAAGTCTACGGATTAGTAACACGTGATCCTGATGGAAAGAAGAGATAGCCTAGTTCTTAATCCCCGTAGGAAAGATAGGATGACTCAGCTCAGAAGGGCATGAGGTATAAGGAGTAAAAAGAGCCTTACGTTCCATCCCACAATCAATTCCCTTATATAACTAAAGAATTTCTAGACTCAACTTCGACCAGTTTGGCTTGGTAATCCTACAGGCAGTCAAGCTCTGATACCAACGCTGTCAGGACCCCGACTCAATGCCACATCGATCTAGCATGTAACACCTCATATCACTTTGCGGCCTCACGCACGGTATTCCCACGGGTGTCGCCTTACCTTTGCCCGGGACCGTTTGCGCCTTTTGGCACACGTATATGATAGTGTCGCTAGCATCCATATGATAAGGAGCCCGGGCTGACATGGCTAGTCGTAAACCCAAAGTGGCACAGACTTACAGGGACAGGCATCCATGACCCAGCATCGAACGTGTCGGTCATCAGCGAGTGAATCCAGGCTGTAGCACTGGGCTAGCAGGACTCCGGTGAACCGGGCTGTAGCGGGCTAACAGGACTCCAGTATTCATCGCGTGACATTTCCCCGAAGGGACAGACACAGGAACGAAGAAGGACACATGCCGGCCAACCTAAGTGTTCCGGAGCAGTAGCAAGCTACCATGGCTCGGTGGAAACACTAGGAGACATTTCCCCGTAAGAGAGGCTACTAAAGATAAACAACTAGATGGTCAGATCCCACACATATCAAGCATTTCAATAACATACACACAATATGCTCGATATGTGCAAATACAACATGGCATCACAACATGACTCTATAACTCAAGTATTTTAATCAATAGGCTCCGAGGAGCGAGATATTACAAACATGGGTCTCATGACCCAACAATCAGAGCATACAAGTCAAAGCACAAGCGGAAGCTATCATGTCTGAGTACAGACATCTATAAATGAAAAAGGCTGAGAAGCCTGACTATCTACCAGATCCTGCCGAGGGCACAAGATCGTAGCTGAGGTAACAAGCTAAACGTCGAAGTCCACGCGGAACTACTAGCGAGACCGAAGTCTCTCTGCAAAAACATAAATAGGCAAACGTGAGTACAAATGTACCCAGCAAGACTTACATCAGAACTAACTACATATGCTTCATTATCAACAAAGGGGATGGTGGGGTTTAACTGCAGCAAGCCAGCTTTGACTCGGTGGCTATCCTAAACTACGACTGCAAGTAATTCTTTTGAGGTGGCGCACACGAGTCCACATATTCACCATATCAATACACCACTATGGATCCGCTCCCGTCTCCCTGCGAGAACGCCATCCATAGCACTCACGCTTATCTTGCGTATTTTAGAGTATCCACTTTCACTTGTCTATGAACTGATATAAGCAACCCAGAAGTCCTTTTCCGCGGACACGGCTATTCGAATAGATCATATTAACCCTGCAGGGGTGTACTTCTTCACACACGCTCTCACCACTTACCGCCGTTTACACGACATGTACTCGGCAACCTTCAAGCGGAAGCCCAACGTGGGTGTCGGCCACGGCCTGCCTAAACACTCAAGTCTCTAGTCCAGGTTTATCGCCTATTCGGGTTCCATCCATGAGGAGATCCGGCCGGAGTTTCGCTCACAGCCCCAAACGATGTGAACAGGGTTCCGTGACACCAAACGGGCGCCCGGTATACCGTGCCACGTGCCTACCGCATCACAGCCCACCCCTACGGTCAGCGCTGCGCACGGCCTCCAGCATACTACAAACACCAGAAACTACTTGCAACTCCTGGACAGAGGACAAGGGTGATCAAGAAGCCGAGAGGGTCCATTGGTTTCGGGCCCAATGCGTGGTAGTAGCTGAATCATGGATCACAAACACAGAACTCAGTTCCTGAGGACGGCTTCAATGAGACAACCCACCATGTACTCCTACATGGCCTCTCACCGCTACCTTTACCAAAACGTGTTCACACACTTAGCTCACACACAGTAGGACATGTTCACACGCCTCTGATTCATCCTCGATGAATCAGACCTGACTCAACTCTAAGCAGTAGCAGGCATGACAAACAAACATGAATGAGTAGGCACAACAGGGCTCAAACAACTCCTACTCATACTAGTGGGTTTCATCTATTTACTGTGGAATGACAGGTCATGCAAAGGATAAAGGGGTTCAGCTACCGCAGCAAGTAACAGATGAATCGTTGTTGTCCTAATGCAGTAAAAGGGAGCAGGAGCGAGAGAGTGGGATTGTATCGGAATGAACAAGGGGGTTTTGCTTGCCTGGCACTTCTGAAGATAACATTGAGTCTTCATCAGTGTCAACGGTCACATCATCGGTATCACGTCTATCGAGAGGGGACAAATACCGGCAACACAGAAGGGAACACAATCAATGCAATGCACAGTATGATGCATGCTCATGACATGGCAATATGAATGTGTTTTGAGCTAATGCAACTAGCAACAGATTAAATGAAGTTGGTTTGAATACAAGATTCAAATTCAAACTCCATATGTGATTATTCAAATGCCATTTAATTGATTTGTGCTAAACAGCATCTATAAGTTGTTCTAACATGCATGAAAATGGTACAGATGGATTCCTTGAATTTTTCTGATAATTTTTCATATATAAATTATTTAATTTGGAGTTACGGTTAATTTTCTATGATTTATAGAAGTTTTAGCTATTTTCTGAAATTATTAAATCATTTAAGATTTATTTTAATTCCAGAACAAATACTGCGTCAGCATGACGTATTGGTGACGTCAGCAGGTCAAAGGCGTCGACCAGGTCAAACCTGACCAGTGGGGTCCACTGGTCAGTGACCCAGTCAACTAACCAGGTTAGTTAGCCCTAACTAACTTAGTTAGCCGGGCGGGGCCCGCATGTCAGTGGCCTATCTAATTAGTTAGGTTAATTAGCGCTAACTAATCTAACACTAATCTAGCAGGCGCCTGGGCCCACACGTCAGGGGGTCAAACCCCGGGTCAAACCCGCCGGAGTTGACCCGCGGCTTGTCGCCGGCGACGCCAGCAACGGCGGAGGGCGTCGGAAACGCTGCTCCGGCCACGGTTTGATGCGCGGGTGGGTGCTACGAGTAGCTGGCGATGTGGCGCATCCAACGGTGGCGGTGTTTGGTGCTGGGGTGGCCAGAGTTAACGGCGGCGAGCTCTTTTGCGGCCGCCGGAGTTCGGCTATCGACGGGAACTATGCCACAGAGCACGGGAGGAGCAGCAGTTGGGTGATTTGAGCTCCTTCGGATGCGCTGAGCGCGTTGGCGGTCTCATAAGCAAGCGGTGACGGCTGTGGCCGCGACGGCGCCATGGCCGGCGGCGAGGGATTCTCGGGCAAGGTGGTGGGGCTAGCTAGAGAGGGAGGTGGGGCACGGGGAGAGGGGGAATCGGGTCGAGGGCTCACCGCGGAGCTGCAGGGAGGGTTAGTGGGCTCGGGGGCGCGCCGGAGTGGCCGAATCGACGGAGAAGATCCTCGGCGGCCGGCGAGGGGGAAAACGTCGGGGGCAGCGTTCCGGGGCTCTTCTGGTCGCGTGAGACGACGAGGAGGACGAGGGAGGACCGGCGGAGCTCTGGGAGGTGTCGGGGAGACGAGACGGTGGCTGTGGCCGCGCGAGCGCTGGTCGGCGGCGACGGCCTCCATTCGGTCGCGTGAGGGAGAGAGAGCAGAGGGAAGGGAGGAGCGAGGGAGAGCTACGGAAGAGTGAGAGAGGTCGTGGGGAACGAGGGGGGAGTGCGTGGCTCCCTCGGGTGCCTCCAGCGGCGAGCAGGTAAGCAGGAGGTGGCCGGAGCTCTTCGGGCGCGCGCCACGCCTCGCCTCTGCCTACTAGCAGAGGAAGAAGAGGACAAGGGGGGAGGAGGTGGGCTGGGCCACGCGGGTGGGCTGCACAGGGGGGGCTGGGCCAGCACAGGTGAGCGACGGGTAGTTCCTTCTCTCCTTTTTTTTATTTACTGTTTTCTATTTTTGTTCTGTTTTCTTTTATTTAATCTGTTTTGCCACTGTTTTGAATTTAAAAATAATTCAAACAATGCCAAAACTCCTCTGAATATTTTATACTGCTAGATGGACTTTTCCAAAAGCTTATAAAATATTTCAGGGGTATTTAAATTATATTCTAATTATATGAATATAATTCAAATTCAAATAGCTAATGAATTAAATCCAAAGTCCCAAAAATAACTCTTTAAAAATGTTCAATATTTTGGTTGGGACCAGAACCCTTACCAAAAATTATCAAACATTTAAGAAGAGCCTTTTGGAGCAATGAATAAGATTTCTAGTGTTTTTTTTGCCCCTCTTTTATTTAGGGTTTTGAGGCTTCCAATATTCCTCAATTCAAGTTTTCAAAAATATAGACATGATGCACACATGAAGCTAACCTAGAGCAATGCCTGAAGCTAGGGATGTGACACTTTCAATGTCAAGCCGAAGGTGGTGCGCGGCAACCAGGCGGAGTGCGGAGGCGCCATGGTGGGCAAGATGCCCAACGTCTTTTGGCTCGAGGGCTCCTTTGTGGAGACCCTGAAGGGGTGGCAATCGGGGTGGTTTTACATCATCGAGCCGCGCGACCCTGAGTGGGTCGCAGCCCCCGAGTTCCGGTCTGGACCCCCAACGCGACTCACGTCCTGGAAAGAGTCGGGCCTGTCGTGGGGTAGCAAAGGAGAGGTGACTGGACATCAAACATGCCTCCAAACCCTGGTGGACAAGCAACTCAAGCTTGTCAACGTAGTCCAGGTTATGCTCATCCGCCGGATCCTCCCGTGTCAACAACGGGCCTTCAATCTGTGGGAGTTCAACCCGGCGCAGCACCGAACTCTGAGCAAGCTCTTCGACACGACGTACGAAGATGCCTGGAAGGTGCTCTTCAAGGGCGCCGAGGCTCTCGCATCCGCTACCGAGGATCGCGGATTCAACGCATAGTGTCACGCTAGCACGGTAAGTTGTTTGTACCTTTTACAGGGTATTAGTTTTTTCATAGTTTGACTCTATGCGGGATCTAAGCTCCCTTACCTTTGACAGGCTTGGCAGGCAAAGTCCGGACAGATCAACTGTCTGGCTCCTTTGCCCGAAGACCCAGCCGATGCCCACTTGGCGAAGCTGCTGGTTCCGGCACCCCATGTGGTGTCGGAGAAGAAGGCCACGAAAAAGGCCACGGGGACTCGAAAAAGTGCTCGGCACCAGGAGGTGTCGGGTTCATCATCCGAGGGCTCCAAGGCGCATTCCTCCGGCGAAAATGAGGAGGAGGAAGAAGAGACCTCTCCCCCTTCAGCGGGGGGAGATAAGAAAAGGAAGGTCGCCCTTACTGGGGAGGCCGAAGGGTCCAAGAAGGGGAAACCCTTCCTCCGGACTACTCCACCGACGCAGACGGCGGAGAGGAGTGGCCGCTCACGGCCAAGCCCCTGGCGAAATCGTAAGTATCCGGATACCAGAGTAATTCATAGTATTCCTTTATTGCACAGCTTTCCCTTATGTCGAATATGATTATGCAGCCCACCCAAAGACCGGCTCGACGCGTCATCAAGCGGTTCACTGGACTCGTCGGATGTGAATTCACTTCCGACGGCTACCTCCCCCCGTCCTATGGACGACGCTGAAGTGTTGTCCCAACAGGTTCCAAGCCAGGAGGAGGTGGTCCTGGAGGCGCCGCAAGGCGACCTCCCGGACTCCAGGAGTAAAGGGGATAAAACCCCACAGGGCTCCAAGTCCGGCTCTAGGCCGGACACCGCTCCGGAACCTTCAAAGGTTCCAGAGTCCGGCGGGCGACCTCCTTCCAAGAGGAGCAAGCCCGCCATGCCGGTGACCCCCGTCCAACCGGAGGCGCCGGACAATCTGTTGGAGGTGCTTAAAGGCGCCTCCATCGACGAGGAGCACCGCACCATTATGAGTGCGGTGGTCCAGAAGGTTCAGTCCGCCAAGAGCGGACTGACTAAAGCTTGTACTAGCCTTTTAATAGGCTTTGAGGTAAGTAAAGAATGTGTAAATAATATTACCGCATAGACAGTAGCCCCTGATACTCTGTTTGGCGTTCAGGAAGAAAAGCTGAATAGAGGATCAATAAAATTCGCAGGAGTCTAACAAAAAAGAGTCAATATGCATATGCAGGCTTCTCTGCTGGCGTCCGCTGCACTGACTGCGGAAGTGGACACGCTAAAGCAGAACCTCGAGCAGCCCGAGCAAGAGCTCGGGCGGGCCAAGAAGCAGCTCGAGGACAAGGAAGGTAAGAAATACCTTATTTAAATATATATAAAAAAGGTGCAATTGCAATAAATGACAGGATTATCGTGGCTATTGTAGGGGCCATGTCTGACGTGGCGACCCTTAAGCAAGCGCTGGTCGAGGCCGAGAAGAGGGCGGCCATGGAGCGCACCGAGCGGGAGAAGTATGAGGCCCAGGTTGGCAAGGTGCGGCAAGAGCTCCAGGCTCTCATGAAAAACATGAGAGTTTGGAGCTTGACTCAAAGACGTGAGCGTCCGAGCTCGCGATGACTATTGAAAATGCCAAGTCTGCCAAGGCCGAATCCCAGAAGACCCTCCAAGAGTTGGATGCGGTGAAAAAGATAGAGGTGGGTAAGGAATTCTTTATGCAAAGCAAACACATAAACGTGAGTTACTTGTTACTTACCCGAATCCGAAGCTCTCCAGGAGCATTCGCAGATCTTCCCCATAGCGTGTCCAATGCCGCCGCATTCTATCGAGCCGAGGAGGGCAGCTCGACAGAGAAGGTGTTCTGGTCTCAGTATGCTGAGGCCGGACACCCCGTGCCCCTGAGAGACCAGCTGAAGCAGCTAGTTGAGCTCCACAAGGCGGCCAAACAGGCCATGAAGGGCCTCATAGTTCGGCTGTGGCCTGGGGAGGCTCTGCCTGGGAGCTATTTCGGGCTGGTGCAGCGACTGGTGGGGGCCTGTCCAAGGCTCGAAGTCATCAAGCGCTCCGTCTACATTGAAGGTGCCCGTAGGGCCCTTGCCCGTGCTAAGGTGCACTGGGGTAAGCTGGATGCTGAGAAGCTTGTGAAGGATGGGCCACCGCCGGGGAAAGAGCATCGCAAGCCCGAGAATTATTATACGGATGTTCTGAAGGGTGCCCGCCTTGTGGCGGATGAATGTTCCAGGGATGTAATTTTTGAGTAAGACTTGCTCGTTTTATCCTGTGCGCTAAAAACTTGTTCATATGCGCTAAGCAATGCTGTTGGAATTGAAATTATTACCTTCTGTGCGGTTGTTTATCAATTCTGAGAGATGGCGAGTCGTCGGCTTCTGCCCCCATGCCGCTAGTGCTGGGGTGTTCGGGGATAAACCTGAGCGCTCTTTTTCCCATGTTTGGGTCCTTCGAGGGAGGCGCTCAGCACAACGAACAAGGCAATCGGACTATAATGCGTGAACACTCTCACTTAGCCATATAATTCTATAATTTTAAATTTTAGCGAAGCCCCTGGTATTCGGAAGACCGAGTTCGGGGTGCTATCCACGCCTTCACCGGACAGAGCCGACTCCTCGCTCGAAGCGGCATAAGTCTTTAGGGACTCGAAAAACCTCTCGAACAGCGACCAGCTCTCGCTTCATCATGACATTCAGTTTTAGCTTTCTCTACTGAGGTGCTCCACCCAGCTCAACTGGGGCACAATCGCAGTAGTTCTCCTAGTGCTACCTTAGCCGATATAGCGGAACGTAACGCACCAAAACATAGGAGCCAGGAAAACCCAACTATTGACCCAAGACATGATTCGGAGCCGATGCATATAATGCTATAAGTTCGGGGTGCCGCACTTGTTAAAGTGTTCGGACTTCTCACACCATATTGAGGGGTACTAGAGCCCCTGGCGTATTTTGGCCGTACCAAAGTGTACGGGTGCAACATGTCGTTAGAGAACATATATTTGTAAAAAAAAGTAATGCAAAAATAGACAAAATCTATGCATTGTTTATTAAAAAGGGCTGCGATCAAAGCAGAACGATACAAATAATGCGATAAGCAAAAGGTTGGACTATTTAACATGTCCGTTCCAGGGGCAGGCTGTGGAATGGTATGCGAAACAGGTATACTGCTCGTGATAGAGACCACCTGGGAGTTCCGTAATGCAGCATGGCTTGTCTGCTTCCCTAGTTCTTGCATCGTTTGTGCGGCAATTGAACTGCCGAACAGGCCTTCCGAAGAATGGAGTCCTGAAAGTAAGAGAAAATTAAAAAAATCGGCAGCCCCTGGTGCGGTTTAAGCCGTGTTTCGGGCGTGCCGTGATGGTGCCCCTCCACCTTTACCCATGGTATTTATAGAGCGTAGTTATGTACGCGAAGCACTGGTGTCGCATTTTTGCGAGCGCTGT
The DNA here is from genome assembly GCF_018294505.1 of Triticum aestivum. NCBI lineage: Eukaryota > Viridiplantae > Streptophyta > Magnoliopsida > Poales > Poaceae > Triticum > Triticum aestivum. The sequence goes on along the minus strand of NC_057797.1, from coordinate 233,028,573 downwards.
GGTTGGGGCCACATTGCTATGCCTGCTCGAAACGTGCCAGGCGGTCTTGTTGTAGGTTACTCCGGGCGCGCTTGACGGTGTCCGGACGTTTAATGGCCGGACTGGAGAACTGCCTGGAGAGGCTACTTTGTACTTCCGCTGCGAGGGCCGCCGTGTGCTCCTCCGTTCGGAGGGAGCGTTCGGTGTTTCCATTGACCGTAATTACTCCTCGAGGGCCTGGCATCTTGAGCTTAAGGTATGCGTAGTGTGGTACTGCATTGAACTTGGCGAATGCAGTTCGCCCGAGAAGTGCGTGATAGCCAGTTCGGAATGGGACTATGTCGAAGATTAACTCATTGCTTCAGAAGTTATCCGGAGATCCGAAGACCACTTCAAGTGTGACTGAGCCTGTACAGTTGGCCTCTACACCTGGTATTACGCCTTTAAAGGTCGTTTTGGTGGGCTTGATCCTCAAGGGATCTATGCCCATTTTCCGCACTGTATCCTGGTAAAGCAGGTTCAGGCTGCTGCCGCCGTCCATAAGGACTCTGGTGAGATGAAATCCGTCAATAATTGGGTCTAGAACCAATGCGGCGAATCCGCCATGACGGGTGCTAGTGGGGTGGTCCCTTCGATCAAAGGTGATCGGACAGGAGGACAATGGGTTGAACTTTGGGGCGACTGGCTCTACCACGTATACGTCCCTTAACGCACGATTCTACTCCCTCTTGGGGATGTGCGTTGCGTATATCATGTTCACCGTTCGCACTTGTGGGGGAAAACCCTTCTGTCCACTGTTTTTCGGCGGCCGGGGCTCTTCGTCGTCATCGCTATGCAGCCCCTTGTCTTTGTTTTCGGCAGTTAACTTGCCTGCCTGCTTGAACACCCAACAATCCCTGTTGGTGTGATTGGCCGGCTTTTCGGGGGTGCCATGTATCTGGCACAAGCGGTCCAGTATTCAGTCCAAACTAGACGGGCCCCTAGGATTTCTTTTGAATGGATTTTTCTGCTGACCGGATTTATAGCCTCTGAATCCGGCATTAACTGCCGTATCCTCAGCATTGTCGCCATTAATGCGGCGCTTCTGCTTGTTGCGACGTGACCTGCCACTACTGTCCCTGGTATCTGAATTACCGGGGTTCTTGGTCATATTGTTGCTATGAGCAAGCCAGCTGTCTTCTCCCGCGCAAAAGCGGGTCATGAGTGTCGTGAGTGCTGCCATAGATTTCGGCTTTTCCTGTCCAAGGCGCCGGGCAAGCCACTCGTCACAGATATTGTGCTTGAAGGCTGCTAAGGCCTATGCGTTCGGACAGTCGACTATTTGATTTTTCTTTGTGAGGAACCGTGTCCAGAATTGCCTGGCCGATTCTTCTAGTTGCTGAATTACGTGGCTTAGGTCATCGGTGTCTAGTGGTCGCACATAAGTTCCCTGGAAATTGTTGAGGAATGCGGCTTCCAGGTCCTCCCAACAACTGATTGATCCTGCTGGCAAGCTGTTAAGCCAATGCCGAGCTGGTCCTTTAAGCTTGAGTGGGAGGTATTTGATGGCGTGGCGATCATCACTGCGGGCCATGTGGATATGAAGGAGATAATCCTCAATCCATACCGCAGGATCTGTTGTGCCATCATATGATTCGATGTTTACGGGTTTGAAACCCTTGGGGATTTGATGATCCATTACTTCGTCTGTGAAGCATAGTGTGTGTGCGGCGCCTCTGTATTGGGCTATATCACGACGTAGCTCCAATGAGCTTTGTCTACTGTGTTCGGCCCTACCGGATTTGTGTCCGACGTGACGGCTACCGTCTCGAGTCATGGGGCGCCCACGCGATCCGTAGATCGATCTTGTTTGCATTGCCTTGTCCTCCAACATATCTCGCAGGTCAGGCGCATTTTCCCGTGCCTTGGTACGGGGTGCGGCTTGAGTGGAGGGCCAAGAGGCTCTCTGTCGCGGCCACGAGGTGGCCGGTCGGCCGTATCAAGTGCTTCCTCCTCTAATCGGGGTAGCAACCTGCGCTTTGGGTAGCTCTTGGAGGGGCATTCGAGTTTATGCTCTTCGGCCGCAAGGACTTCAGTCAATCTATTGACTAGGAAATCTTGATTAGTTCTAAGTTGTTGCTGTTTTTTCTTGAGGCTTCTCGCCATGGCCATAAGCCTGCGTTGAAAACACTCTTGTTCGACGAGATCCTCTGGCACGATGAATTCGTCGTCGTCGAGGCTTGCCTCGTCTTCGGAGGGAGGTATACAATTATCGTCCTAGACCTCTCTATCTGTTGCTCTCTCATGAGGGCTGGCTTCTCCGTCCTCCTGTGCTGAATCTTGCTGGAGGGGGTTTTCTTCGGCGCTGGTTCTTCATCGTCTCCTGCATCGGTGTCCATACCGTCGATGTCTTCGGAGTCGAAGTCGAGCATGTTGGTTAAATCGTCGGCAGTGGCTACAAAGTGGGTGGTGGGTGGGCTTTGAATTTCTTCATCGTCCGTATCCCAACCTTGCTGACCGTAGTTCAGCCAGGGCTCTCCTGATAAAGAGAGAGACTTTAGTGTCTTCAGAATATCGCCGAAAGGCGAGTGCTGAAAGATGTCCGCGGCAGTAAACTCCATGATCGGCGCCCAATCGGATTCGATCGGCAGGGGCGCGGAGGGTTCAGAGTCCGGAGAGGAGTCCGGCTCCTTGGAGTCATGAGTCTCGCGGAGTGCGGGGCTGGTGTTCGGCTCGATCGCCATTGGGATCGCAGCCCCCGAGGCGGTGTCCAACCACCCATCCTGAAACGGCGCGGTTAGCTCCGAATTAAGGGTCAAAGCCGATGCGGGTGCGGCCTCCAGGGCACTATTCGGCGGCAGAGCTAGATCATGCTCGTCGTGACAGTGCGGCGCGGTCGGCAGTGGCTCGAATCTGTCGAGGATCAAGTCCCCGCGGATGTTAGCCGTGTAGTTTAGACTTCCAAATCTGACCTGATGGCCGGGGGCATAGCTTTCGATATGCTCCAGATGGCCAAGTGAATTGGCCCGCAGTGCGAAGCCACCGAAGACGAAGATCTGTTTAGGGAGGAAGGTCTCACCCTGGACTCCATCGTTATTGATGATCGTAGGAGCCGTCAAGCCTAACGGCGATGACACAGAGGAACTCTCAATGAAAGCACCAATGTCGGTGTCAAAACCGGCGGATCTCGGGTAGGGGGTCCCGAACAGTGCGTCTAGGCCGGATGGTAACAGGAGGCAAGGGACACGAAGTTTTACCCAGGTTCGGGCCCTCTTGATGGAGGTAAAACCCTACGTCCTGCTTGAATAATATTGATGATATGGGTAGTACAAGAGTAGATCTACCACGAGATCGGAGAGGCTAAACCCTAGAAGCTAGCCTATGGTATGATTGTTGTTCTGTATGTTGTCCTATGGACTAAAACACTCCGGTTTATATAGACACCGGAGAGGGTTAGGGTTACACAGAGTCGGTTACAATGGTAGGGGATCTACATATCCGTATTGCCAAGCTTGCCTTCCACGCCAAGGAAATTCCCTTCCGGACACGGGACGAAGTCTTCAATCTTGTATCTTCATATTCTAGGAGTTCGGCTGAACGTATAGTCCGGACATCTGGACACCCCCTAATCAAGGACTCCCTCACACGGCACCCCTAAGGAACTGAACATCACTCCTGGCTCCACGAAGGCCGTGGGGTGAACCGGAGTATGCTATCGTGCTCCGTGTTGAGCCGTCAACTCGGCCTCCCAACGTGCGCGGTCGTGGTCCACAACATCTTGCGCATTAGCGCCTCCCTCGGCCGGGTTGTTCCCTTGTGGTGAATTTCGGCGACGTGCACTACTGGACACGGCCGGTTCGTCCTCCACGTGTCTGCTATAGCTCCGGCTTGGACGGGGAGTGGAATGAATCCTCTCACGACTATGTAAACACGCTTGCTGTTTATTTAGTGCTGTTTGAAGGAGATCACTGGCCCGACGTGCTTCCACTACAACTGGTGACTCGCCGTTGGTTGGGAGGGCCGCCAGGCATGAGGCGGCGGCCACAATGTTGTCCAACGGGTTGGAATAATGTCCGGGCGGTGTTGGTACATACTGTGGCACAATGTTGTTCTGGCAAGGCAGGTCCGCCGTGCGCGGTTGAACCAGCGCTCCTGTTCCCGGCGCCCCTGCCCGGTTTAGTGTGGGTTGGCAACCAGCTCCTGCTCCTGGTGTGTTGAAGAGATTCTGCGGCTCATAAACCGACAGGAGACGTGATCGATACCTTCTTCTCATGACTTCATCTGAAGCATTCTGATCTAGTCTAATCCGGTAGGCATGTGCTTCCAATTCAGCCCACTCTGTAGCCATTGTAGCATTCTCTGTTGCTAGGTCTGCTTTAGCCTAGGCTATCTGATCTTTTACCTTTGCAATCTCCGCATTGTGCTGATCCCTGGCTGCTGCATCCACCTCCGCGGCCATCAATGTTGCCAAAGCGTCGAACAAATCAGACAGGACTTGGGCCGGAGGCGGCGCCGAGCTTCCTGCCCCTGCTGGTGTGGCCGTTGTTGAACTGGAGAGCATTGCTGCGGTGGTAGATGAATGAGGTGCCGATTGTGTGCCGGCCATGAAGATGGCAGCCCGGTTTGGTAGATCGGGGGAATCCGGAATACTGTTTCCCTCGGTTCCTCCATCAATCCGGCCGTCCTGCAACTGGTAAAGTGACTCGATCTCTCCAGAAGACTCGTCCAGAGCCTGTGAAGAAGGCGAATGCCTGTGAAGCAATTGCATTTTGGAAAAGGCCCAGAGCCTGCGAAGAAGGCGAATGCCTGTGAAGCAGTCGCATTTTGGAAAAGGCCCAGAGCCTGTGAAGAAGGCGAATTCCTATGAAGATTATCCTTTTTGGAAAAGGCCCAGAGCTTGTGAAGAAGGCGAATGCCTGTGAAGCTGTCGCGTTTTGGAAAAAGGCCCAGAGCCTGTGAAGAAGGTGAATGCCTGTGAAGATTATCCGTTTTGGAAAAGGCCCGGAGCCTGTGAAGAAGGCCAACGCCTGTGAAGCTCGCCGCCCGTGACACTCTCACGTAATAATGAGTTGGGGCTGTACACGCCCCAGAGTCTCAGGAGCACCGGCCTCAGGCTCTGGGGCTCCCTCCCACGCCCAGTGGCAGCACTTAGCTCGACGCTGGTGAGAAGACGTCGAAGACTAGATTAGGTGCCGGAAGCGGCTTTTCATTTGCTTTCCGCAGTCGGCTTGTTCCTTCTCATTCGAAGTTTTATTGAAGTTGTTGCGTCTTTGGCTTGTGGTTCTTCGACTTTTCACTCTCCAGCCTCGATTTCTCTTATGCAAGGCCTCGCGAGGGGGGGGACTGCCGAGCGCCCTCGCGAGTGTTCCCGTCCTAGTCGTTCAAAGGATTCGCGACCTGGGTCCATTACAGGAGCACCCCTCCAGTCCGTGCCCCACGGGCATCGCGACACGACCACAGGGCCTGGGTCGGTCGCCCCCCCAAGGGTGGGGCCGAGAACTATCCACACGCGGGCACGTAGCCGGAAGGCACGATAACGGAAGCAAAACAATGATTAACAGCAATAACCCAAACATGCCCCCGCGGGGCTCCACACTACTGTCTTTTTTACGCAGGAAAAAAGGAAAAGAAAGAACAGATCAGGCGCAGCTCGCCTCACACCGGCCTGCAGGGAAGTCTCGAGCTGCCTCCGAGGCTCAGGCAGACTCCCTCTCGCGCTTCACCGGGGCACGACAGCGGGCGGACACGCTACCACCCCCCAAGCAGATGCGACGGCGTCGAGGCTGACCGCGGCCACCGCTGGAAGAGTCGCCGCCTGAAGAAGAACCGGAGAAGCTTGGGGAACCCCGAGCGCCGCCATCACGCGAGCGTTGTCCTCTCCATCGTCGCCGGAGCTAGGCTCCCGGCCACGGTCGTCGTCCTCGGGGCAGCACCCTGCGTGGCGACCATCTTCCCCAAACACCCTCACGTAGAGGGTGGCATCACCGTCAAACTTGAAGTGCAGGGTGCAACGACGGCTCAGGCCACGCGCGCGGGCAAACGTCTGCCAACCGCGGGCCAGGGCCAGGCTCCCGGCTGTGGAGACCTCCAGTGAAGCCCATGAGGCCCGGCTGCAGCAGCCGTCGGCCTGAAGCCAGAGGCCGCCCGGAGCGCCGGCCGGGAGCTCGCCGAGGAGGAAGCGGAAGTCGGGTGCTAGTCGGCTCCGCCGACCACACGACGAACTCCGGTAGCACCTCTGCAGCGCGAAAGCGCGGCCTAGGGGGATGCGCGATCGGAGCACGCCCCCCGGCCGTAGCGATCCGCCCGTCACCGCATTGGAAATCGCCTCCACGGCTGCGGGGAGCTGCCGTGGTGGCCACAGGATGTTTGCGAGGGTGCCCTCGGCCGCGCTTGGGCGGGGGAGAGGCAGGCTCAACCTGGTGAGCCTTCCCCTTCTCTGCGGCAGAGAACCTCCTCGACGGGGCCATGAAGAAGAAGGAGAAGCAAGGGGGGACGAACTGGAAGGGTGCACGCCGTTCCGTACTTATAGCCGGTGAAGGCCAACCATCGACCTCCACGATCATAGGTAATCATGACCCTATTTGCATGCAGGGACTTGTCCAATCCGTGCAGTTGCTGAGGCGCCATGGGGAAGTGGAGACTCCCACGTCCAATCAACCGCCACGCGGCGCCCAAGGCCGCAGGCTGTTAGGGCCCACGGCGCTTCGCTCTTGCCCTTCCGCCTCCCTGCACGGCCAAGTCCGGGCGCGCCTTGGGCCCGGGGGCTACTGTCGGTGTTCTGGGAACGGGGGTCCCTAGACTTGCCTGCCTGCGGCGTGGCTCAAAGGGGGGCCCTGCATGGCCCATCTTCACCAACACAGACCCAAGACCCTCGCGAGGGGCCAAGCCTCACAGGGCGGACAACGCGGAGCTTCCTCAGGCATGGCCTCATCAGGCTAGCTCGCGAGGAGGGGGAGAGATCAAGGCGGGGTACCTCACGAGGTGCCCGTGACGCAAGCCATGACGACCAAAGGCGCCCAGCGGGTGCCAGCCCGTGCAGCGTCCTCCTTTCCTCTTTGGTGCAAAGGGAGCAAGCACAGCCGCGGAGTACCGAGGCATCAGGCAAAGGTTGCCATTTCGGTGCAACAAGACCAAGACCAGGAGGACTGCAAGATGGAGGTCATTGTGGAGCCCAAGACGGCGTCACCACCAGAGCTTTGTGCAGGCGAAGACTACTTTTGTCAGGATAGCTGGTACTAGTGGTCCCCCTTCAAATTAGCCCGCCATTGTTGGCTCCCTTCCCGCTCGATATTTGGGAAGAGGACCAGGGCCTCTATAAATAAGACCAACCACCCACAGAACGAGAGAGACGAGGGAAGAGGAAAAAGAGGAGAGAAGGAAGGAGAGAGAGAGAGAAGGGTGACTGAACTCCTCCCAGCAGTGTTGGGGAACGTAGTAATTTCAAAAAAATTCCTACGCACACGCAAGATCATGGTGATGCATAGCAACGAGAGGGGAGAGTGTGATCTACGTACCCTTGTAGATCAACAACGGAAGCGTTTGGTTGATGTAGTCGTACGTCTCCACGGCCCGACCGATCAAGCACCGAAACCACGACACCTCTGAGTTCTAGCACATGTTCAGCTCGATGACGATCCCCGGGCTCCGATCCAGCAAAGCGTCGGGGAGGAGTTCCGTCAGCACGACTGCGTGGTGACTATCTTGATGTTCTACCGTCGCAGGGCTTCGCCTAAGCACCGCTACAATATGACAAAGGTGGAATATGGTGGAGGAGGGCACTGCACATGGCTAAGGAACGATCACGAAGATCAACTTGTGTGTCTAGGGGTGCCCCCTGCCCCTGTATATAAAGGAGCAAGGGGAGGAGGTCGGCCGGCCCCTATAGGCGCGCCAGGAGGAGTCCTCCTAGTAGGAGTAGGACTCCTACTAGGAGGGGGAAAGAAGTGGGGAGGGAGAGGGAAAGGGGGCCGCCCCCCCTCTCCTAGTCCAATTCGGACCAGGGGGGAGGAGGTGCGCGGCCCACCTCTGGCAGCTCCTCTCTCTCTCCACTAAGGCCCATATGGCCCATTACTTCTCCCGAGGGGGTTCCGGTAACCCTCCGGCTCTCCGGTTTTCTCCGAAATCACCCGGAACACTTCTGATGTCCGAATATAGCCGTCCAATATATCAATCTTTATGTCTCGACCATTTAGAGACTCCTCGTCATGTCCGTGATCACATCCGGGACTCCGAACTAACTTCGGTACATCAAAACTCATAAACTCATAATATAACTGTCATCGAAACCTTAAGCGTGCGGACCCTACGGGTTCGAGAACAATGTAGACATGACCGAGACACGTCTCCGGTCAATAACCAATAGCGGAACCTGGATGCTCATATTGGCTCCTACATATTCTACGAAGATCTTTATCGGTCAGACCGCATAACAACATACGTTGTTCCCTTTGTCATCGGTATGTTACTTGCCCGAGATTCGATCGTCGGTATCTCAATACCTAGTTCAATCTCGTTACCGGCAAGTCTCTTTACTCGTTTCGTAATACATCATCTCGCAACTAACTCATTAGTTGCAATGCTTGCAAGGCTTATGTGATGTGCATTACCGAGAGGGCCCAGAGATACCTCTCCGACAATCGGAGTGACAAATCCTAATCTCGAAATACGCCAACCCAACATGTACCTTTGGAGACACCTGTAGAGCACCTTTATAATCACCCATTTACGTTGTGACGTTTGGTAGCACACAAAGTGTTCCTCCGGAAAACGGGAGTTGCATAATCTCATAGTCATAGGAACATGTATAAGTCATGAAGAAAGCAATAGCAACATACTAAACGATCGGGTGCTAAGCTAATGGAATGGGTCATGTCAATCAGATCATTCACCTAATGATGTGATCTTGTTAATCAAATAACAACTCCTTGTTCATGGTTAGGAAACATAACCATCTTTGATTAACGAGCTAGTCAAGTAGAGGCATACTAGTGACACTCTGTTTGTCTATGTATTCACGCATGTATTATGTTTCCGGTTAATACAATTCTAGCATGAATAATAAACATTTATCATGATATAAGGAAATAAATAATAAATTTATTATTGCCTCTAGGGCATATTTCCTTTAGTCTCCCACTTGCACTAGAGTCAATAATCTAGATTACACAGTAATGATTCTAACACCCATGGAGCCTTGGTGCTGATCATGTTTTTCTCGTGGAAGAGGCTTAGTCAACGGGTCTGCAACATTCAGATCCGTGTGTATCTTGCAAATCTCTATGTCTCCCACCTGGACTAGATCCCGGATGGAATTGAAGCGTCTTTTGATGTGCTTGGTTCTCTTGTGAAATCTGGATTCCTTTGCCAAGGCAATTGCACCAGTATTGTCACAAAAGATTTTCATTGGACCCGATGCACTAGGTATGACACCTAGATCGGATATGAACTCCTTCATCCAGACTCCTTCATTTGCTGCTTCCGAAGCAGATATGTACTCCGCTTCACATGTAGATCCCGCTACAACGCTTTGTTTAGAACTGCACCAACTGACAGCTCCACCGTTTAATGTAAACACGTGTCCGGTTTGCGATTTAGAATCATCCGGATCAGTGTCAAAGCTTGCATCAACGTAACCTTTTACGATGAGCTCTTTGTCAACTCCATATATGAGAAACATATCCTTAGGCCTTTTCAGGTATTTCAGGATGTTCTTGACCGCTGTCCAGTGATCCACTCCTGGATTACTTTGGTACCTCCCTGCTAGACTTATAGCAAGGCACACATCAGGTCTGGTACACAGCATTGTATACATGATAGAGCCTATGGCTGAAGCATAGGGAACATCTTTCATATTCTCTCTATCTTCTGCAGTGGTCGGGCATTGAGTCTTACTCAACTTCACACCTTGTAACACAGGCAAGAACCCTTTCTTTGCTTGATCCATTTTGAACTTCTTCAAAACTTTGTCAAGGTATGTGCTTTGTGAAAGTCCAATTAAGCGTCTTGATCTATCTCTATAGATCTTAATGCCTAATATGTAAGCAGCTTCACCGAGGTCTTTCATTGAAAAACTCTTATTCAAGTATCCCTTTATGCTATCCAGAAATTCTATATCATTTCCAATTAGTAATATGTCATCCACATATAATATCAGAAATGCTACACAGCTCCCACTCACTTTCTTGTAAATACAGGCTTCTCCAAAAGTCTGTATAAAACCAAATGCTTTGATCACACTATCAAAGCGTTTATTCCAACTCCGAGAGGCTTGCACCAGTCCATAAATGGATCGCTGGAGCTTGCACACTTTGTTAGCTCCCTCTGGATCGACAAAACCTTCTGGTTGCATCATATACAACTCTTCTTCCAGAAATCCATCCAGGAATGCAGTTTTGACATCCATCTGCCAAATTTCGTAATCATAAAATGCGGCAATTGCTAACATTATTCGGATAGACTTAAGCATCGCGATGGGTGAGAAGGTCTCATCGTAGTCAATCCCTTGAACTTGCCGAAAACCTTTTGCGACAAGTCGAGCTTTGTAGATAGTAATATTACTGTCAGCGTCAGTCTTCTTCTTGGAGATCCATTTATTCTCAATTGCTTGCCGATCATCGGGCAAGTCAACCAAAGTCCATACTTTGTTCTCATACATGGATCCCATCTCAGATTTCATGGCTTCAAGCCATTTTGCGGAATCTGGGCTCACCATCGCTTCTTCATAGTTCGTAGGTTCATCATGATCTAGTAGCATGACTTCCAGAACAGGATTACCGTACCACTCTGGCGCGGATCTCACTCTGGTTGATCTACGAGGTTCAGTAGTATCTTGTTCTGAAGTTTGACGATCATCATCATTAGCTTCCTCACTAACTGGTGTAGGTGTCACAGAAACAGTTTTCTGTGATGCACTACTTTCCAATAAGGGAGCAGGTACAGTTACCTTGTCAAGTTCTACTTTCCTCCCACTCACTTCTTTCGAGAGAAACTCCTTCTCTAGAAAGTTTCCGAACTTAGCAACAAAAGTCTTGCCTTCGGATCTGCGATAGAAGGTGTATCCAATAGTTTCCTTTGGATATCCTATGAAGACACATTTCTCCGATTTGGGTTCGAGCTTATCAGGTTGAAGCTTTTTCACATAAGCATCGCAGCCCCAAACTTTCAGAAATGACAACTTTGGTTTCTTGCCAAACCACAGTTCATAAGGCGTCCTCTCAACGGATTTTGATGGTGCCCTATTTAACGTGAATGCGGCCGTCTCTAGAGCGTATCCCCAAAACGATAGCAGTAAATCAGTAAGAGACATCATAGATCGCACCATATCTAGTAAAGTACGATTATGATGTTCGGACACACCATTACGCTGTGGTGTTCCGGGTGGCGTGAGTTGCGAAACTATTCCACAATTTTTCAAATGTACACCAAACTCGTAACTCAAATATTCTCCTCCACGATCAGATCGTAGGAATTTTATTTTCTTGTTACGATGATTTTCTACTTCACTCTGAAATTCTTTGAACTTTTCAAATGTTTCAGACTTGTATTTCATTAAGTAGATATACCCATATCTGCTTAAGTCATCTGTGAAGGTGAGAAAATAACGATATCCGCCACGAGCCTCAATATTCATCGGACCACAAACATCTGTATGTATGATTTCCAACAAATCTGTTGCTCTCTCCATAGTACCGGAGAACGGTGTTTTAGTCATCTTGCCCATGAGGCACGGTTCGCAAGTACCAAGTGATTCATAATCAAGTGGTTCCAAAAGTCCATCAGTATGGAGTTTCTTCATGCGCTTTACACCGATATGACCTAAACGGCAGTGCCACAAATAAGTTGCACTATCATTATTAACTCTGCATCTTTTGGCTTCAACACTATGAATATGTGTGTCACTACTATCGAGATTCGTCAAAAATAGACCACTCTTTAAGGGTGCATGACCATAAAATATATTACTCATATAAATAGAACAACCATTATTCTCAGATTTAAATAAATAACCGTCTCGCATCAAACAAGATCCAGATATAATGTTCATGCTTAACGCTGGCACCAAATAACAATTATTTAGGTCTAATATTAATCCCGAAGGTAGATGTAGAGGTAGCGTGCCGACTGCGATCACATCGACTTTGGAACCGTTTCCCACGGGCATCGTCACCTCGTCCTTAGCCAATCTTCGCTTAATCCGTAGTCCCTATTTCGAGTTGCAAATATTAGCAACAGAACCAGTATCAAATACACAGGTGCTACTGCGAGCATTAGTAAGGTACACATCAATAACATGTATATCACATATACCTTTGTTCACCTTGCCATCCTTCTTATCCGCCAAATACTTGGGGCAGTTCCGCTTCCAGTGACTAGTCTGCTTGCAGTAGAAGCACTCAGTTTCAGGCTTAGGTCCAGGTTTGGGTTTCTTCTCTTGAGTAGCAACTTGCTTGCCATTCTTTTTGAAGTTCCCCTTCTTCTTCCCTTTGCCCTTTTTCTTGAAACTAGTGGTCTTGTTGACCATCAACACTTGATGCTCCTTCTTGATTTCTACCTCCGCAGCTTTCAGCATTGCGAAGAGTTCGGGAATAGTCTTATTCATCCCTTGCATATTATAGTTCATCACGAAGCTCTTGTAGCTTGGTGGCAGTGATTGGAGAATTCTGTCGATGACTCAATCATCTGGAAGATTAACTCCCAATTGAATCAAGTGATTATTATACCCGGACATTTTGAGTATATGCTCACTGACAGAACTGTTCTCCTCCATCTTGCAGCTATAGAACTTATTGGAGACTTCATATCTCTCAATCCGGGCATTTGCTTGAAATATTAACTTCAACTCCTGGAACATCTCATATGCTCCATGACTTTCAAAACGTCGTTGAAGTCCCGATTCTAAGCCGTAAATCATGGCACACTAAACTATCGAGTAGTCATCAGCTTTGCTCTGCCAGACGTTCATAACATCTGGTGTTGCTCCAGCAGCAGGCCTGGCACCCAGCGGTGCTTCCAGGACGTAATTCTTCTGTGCAGCAATCAGGATAATCCTCAAGTTACGGACCCAGTCCGTGTAATTGCTACCATCATCTTTCAACTTTGCTTTCTCAAGGAAAACATTAAAATTCAACGGAACAACAACATGAGCCATCTATCTACAATCAAGCATAAACAAGCAAGATACTATCAGGTACTAAGTTTCATGATAAATTTAGGTTCAATTAATTTACTTAAAGAACTCCCACTTAGATAGACATCCCTCTAATCCTCTAAGTGATTACGTGACCCAAATCAACTAAACCATGTCCGATCATCACGTGAGATGGAGTAGTTTCATTGGTGAACATCACTATGTTGATCATATCTACTATATGATTCACGCTTGACCTTTCGGTCTCCGTGTTCCGAGGCCATATCTGTATATGCTTGGCTCGTCAAGTATAACCTGAGTATTCCGCGTGTGCAACTGTTTTGCACCCGTTGTATTTGAACATAGAGCCTATCACACCCGATCATCACGTGGTGTCTCAGCACGAAGAACTTTCACAACGGTGCATACTCAGGGAGAACACTTCTTGATAATTAGTGAGAGATCATCTTATAATGCTATCGTCAATCAAAGCAAGATAAGATGCATAAAAGATAAACATCACATGCAATCAATATAAGTGATATGATATGGCCATCATCATCTTGTGCTTGTGATCTCCATCGAAGCACCGTCGTGATCACCATCGTCACCGGCGCGACACCTTGATCTCCATCGTAGCGTCGTTGTCGTCACGCCAATCTTATGCTTCCACGACTATCGCTACCGTTTAGTGATAAAGTAAAGCATTACAGCGTGATTGCATTGCATACAATAAAGCGACAGCCATATGGCTCCTGCCAGTTGCCGATAACTCGGTTACAAAACATGATCATCTCATACAATAAAATTTAGCATCATGTCTTGACCATATCACATCACAACATGCCCTGTAAAAACAAGTTAGACGTCCTCTACTTTGTTGTTGCAAGTTTTACGTGGCTGCTACGGGCTTAAGCAAGAACCAATCTTACCTATGCATCAAAACCACAACGATAGTTTGTCAAGTTGGTGCTGTTTTAACCTTCGCAAGGACCGGGCGTAGCCACACTCGGTTCAACTAAAGTTGGAGAAACTGTCACCCACAAGCCACCTATGTGCAAAGCACGTCGGGAGAACCGGTCTCGCGTAAGCGTACACGTAATGTCGGTCCGGGCCGCTTCGTCCAACAATACCGCCGAACCAAAGTATGACATGCTGGTAAGCAGTATGACTTATATCGCCCACAACTCACTTGTGTTCTACTCGTGCATATAACATCAACATATAAAACCTAGGCTCGGATGCCACTATTGGGGAACGTAGTAATTTCAAAAAAATTCCTACGCACACGCAAGATCATGGTGATGCATAGCAACGAGAGGGGAGAGTGTGATCTACGTACCCTTGTAGATCAACAACGGAAGCGTTTGGTTGATGTAGTCATACGTCTCCACGGCCCAACCGATCAAGCACCGAAACTACGGCACCTCCGAGTTCTAGCACTTGTTCAGCTCGATGACGATCCCCGGGCTCCGATCCAGCAAAGCGTCGGGGAGGAGTTCTGTCAGCATGACGGTGTGGTGACGATCTTGATGTTCTAACGTCGCAGGGCTTCGCCTAAGCACCGCTACAATATGACATAGGTGGAATATGGTGGAGGGGGGCACCGCACACGGCTAAGGAACGATCACGAAGATCAACTTGTGTGTCTAGGGGTGCCCCCCTGCCCCCGTATATAAAGGAGAAAGGGGAGGAGGCCGGCCGGCCCCTATAGGCGCGCCAGGAGGAGTCCTCCTCCTAGTAGGAGTAGGACTCCTACTAGGAGGGGGAAAGAAGTGGGGAGGGAGAGGGAAAGGGGGGCGCCGCCCCCCCCCCTCTCCTAGTCCAATTCGGACCAGAGGGGACGAGGCGCGCGGCCCACCTCTGGCATCTCCTCTCTCTCTCCACTAAGGCCCATATGGCCCATTACTTCTCCCGAGGGGGTTCCGGTAATCCTCCGGCTCTCCGGTTTTCTCCGAAATCACCCGGAACACTTCCGGTGTCCGAATATAGCTGTCCAATATATCAATCTTTATGTCTCGACCATTTCGACACTCCTCGTCATGTCCGTGATCACATCCGGGACTCCGAACTAACTTCGGTACATCAAAACTCATAAACTCATAATATAACTGTCATCGAAACCTTAAGCATGCGGACCCTACGGGTTCGAGAACAATGTAGACATGACCGAGACACATCTCCGGTCAATAACCAATAGCGGAACCTGGATGCTCATATTGGCTCCTACATATTCTACGAAGATCTTTATTGGTCAGACTATACGTTGTTCCCTTTGTCATCGGTATGTTACTTGCCCGAGATTCGATCGTCGGTATCTCAATACCTAGTTCAATCTCGTTACCGGCAAGTCTCTTTACTCGTTTCGTAATACATCATTTCGCAACTAACTCATTAGTTGCAATGCTTGCAAGGATTATGTGATGTGCATTACCGAGAGGGCACAGAGATACCTCTCCGACAATCGGAGTGACAAATCCTAATCTCAAAATACGCCAACCCAACATGTACCTTTGGAGACACCTGTAGAGCACCTTTATAATCACCCATTTACGTTGTGACGTTTGGTAGCACACAAAGTGTTCCTCCGGCAAACGGGAGTTGCATAATCTCATAGTCATAGGAACATGTATAAGTCATGAAGAAAGCAATAGCAACATACTAAACGATCAGGTGCTAAGCTAATGGAATGGGTCATGTCAATCAGATCATTCACCTAATGATGTGATCTCGTTAATCAAATAAAAACTCCTTGTTCATGGTTAGGAAACATAACCATCTTTGATTAACGAGCTAGTCAAGTAGAGGCATACTAGTGACACTCTGTTTGTCTATGTATTCAC
This sequence comes from Triticum aestivum, assembly GCF_018294505.1. NCBI lineage: Eukaryota > Viridiplantae > Streptophyta > Magnoliopsida > Poales > Poaceae > Triticum > Triticum aestivum. The sequence goes on along the minus strand of NC_057797.1, from coordinate 233,012,646 downwards.
ACATGTATTATGTTTCCGGTTAATACAATTCTAGCATGAATAATAAACATTTATCATGATATAAGGAAATAAATAATAACTTTATTATTGCCTCTAGGGCATATTTCCTTCAAGCAGTTCATCGCCCCGGCCAAGAACAGACCCTCGCGAGGCTGTTCTTCCTTGTATTGTTCATCATCATCAGCCCAAGAGGCAATCCACCACGCCACACACTGGAGTAGGGTATTACACCACAACGGTGGCCCGAACCAGTATAAACCCTGTGTCATTCGTGTTGTTCTTTCCATTGCTTAGATCTTAGCAAGGCGGAGGGGTGCAGGTAGGTAGGAGGCGAAATCTCCGCGTGCACCCCAGTGTTTGAACCTCAAGGGTCTGCCCGAACCCGAAATCCGACACCTTTGCAGTAGCAGCACTCAGTTTCAGGCTTAGGTCTAGCTTTGGGCTTCTTGACGGGAGTGGCAACTTGCTTGTCATTCTTCTTAAAGTTCCCTTTCTTTTCATTTGCCCTTTTACTTGAAACTAGTGGTATTGTTAATCATCAACACTTGATGCTCTTTCTTCGATTTCTACCTTCGCCGATTTCAGCATCGCGAAGAGGTTGGGTATCTTTTCCGTTATCCCTTGCACATTATAGTTCATCGCGAAATATAGTAGCTTGGTGATAGTGAGTAAAGAACTCTGTCAATCACTATCTTATCTGGAAGATTAACTCCCACTTGATTCAAGTGATTGTAGTACGTAGACATTCTGAGCACATGCTCACCGGTTGAGCTATTCTCCTCCATCTTGTAGGCAAAGTACTTGTCAAAGGTCTCATACTTATCGACACGGGCATGAGTCTGAAATACCAATTTCAGCTTGGAACATCTCATTTGCTCTGTGGCATTCAAAACATTTTTGAAGTCCCAGTTCTAAGCCGTAAAGCATGGCGCACTAAACTATCAAGTATTCATGATATCAAGCTTGCAAAACGTTCTTAATGTCTATATATGCTCCTGCAACAGGTTTGTCACCTAGCGGTGCATCAAGGACATAATTCTTCTGTGCAGCAATGAGGATAATCCTTAGATCACGGACCCAGTTTGCATCATTGCTACTATCATGCATCTTTCAACTTTTCTATAGGAACATATCAAAAATATATAGGAGCTATATCGCAAGCTATTGATCTATAACATAGATATGCAAATACTATCAGGCTAAGTTCATGATAAATTAAGTTCAATTAATCAAATTACTTAATTAGAGCCATCATCTCCTCCCACCAGAGCTCCGTTCAACGTCTCTGCATCCCGACATGCTACCTGATGTCCATACCCTGCATAGTGGACGCCTGGCTGACATCCCCTGAATTCGAAAAACTCCAGCAGCTTGAGTTCTACCATTACCACAAAAATTACATACCATGAACCGAAGGCCAAGAATTTATGCCCACACCACCGTTGTCCATCTCGTGGTTTTCCTCCTCTCTCCACACCGCCACCTTCGCCCGGTGCCATCTACCAGACGATGTGGTACAAATGCTTCGATTCCCACTTCTAAAAAAACTTTCGCTTGTGGTGGTTTATCTGTCGGAGGCCTCACTGCACATCATCATCCACTCCAGTTGCCCTACCCTCAAGCGCTTGCTGATTGTTTTGGGAATAGAAATCCATATCAGTTGTCTCCAAATAAAGTCACCTCACCTTAAAAGCATTTAATTTTTTTTGAAGGACAGCAGCTCATCATCAAAGATGCCCCTACACTTCAAAGGTTGCTCCTTCATTATTGTTATATACCTTCGCAAATAAATGTCGTCTCCGCGCCTAAACTGGAGACCTTGGTGTAATTCCTGATCCATTTAATTATCACAAGTTGGTGTTTGGCTCCACACTTATTCAGGTACCGTATACCACATTTGTAATCATAAGCTGCATCTTTCATTTGTGGGCATAAGTTTTATATCATCTTGGAGTACACTTTGGGTACTAATATTATGTTATATGCTCAATGAAGAGTTCGTCCATGGATAGACTATCAACGGTGCTGGATTCTCTCAAGATTTTATATATCAGAATGTTTAGTTATGATCTGAACACAATTATTGGCTTGCTGCGATGCTTTCCATGTCTGGAGAATTTGTATATAAAGGTGATGATTTCATGCACATTGAAAGCCCATATATATTGTACTATAATTAACCATTCAGCTGTCGCTCTTTTGACATACTCTTTTTTAGACCTTAACCATTTTCAATCTTCATGTCTACTTAGGCACTAACACATGGAGGAAAACATATAACCAATCGATGGCGTAATAAGCATCGGCATTTTCTCATTTCTCATGACACTTGTTTGAGGACAATAACAATGAAAGGATATGCATCGAACCAGGAAAATAGAAGCTTTGTCACATTCTTCCTATTGAATGTGAGGTTATTATTATCCATGAGGCTTAAGTTTTTCAACAAGAAGTTTCTCACAGATGGATATCTTGAACAGCAAAAAAGAAGTTTCAGGTGGACAAATGGGCTTCTGAACGTGCTCGGCTTCTATTTAAAACAACTTGTCGTCATATTCTAGTAAAAAAATTCGCACATGATGTTGATTTTATGGATCAGACCGATCCATTTGTTTGTGACTGCCAAAAATAGTGGTTGGGTTAGATGTTATTGCCATGTTCAATTTGGGTTTTGTCTAATTTTGATGAACAATTAATCCTTTGGCTTTTGTACCATTTGTAAGCTTGAGTTAGATGTTGTTGCCCTTTTTAACTCGGTTGTGACTATTGATAACCCACACGTATAGGGGATCACAACAGTTTTTGAGGGTAGAGTATTCAACCCAAATTTATTGATTCGACACAAGGGGAGCCAAAGAATATTCTCAAGTATTAGCAGCTGAGTTGTCAATTCAACCACACCTGGAAACTTAATATCTGCAGCAAAGTATTTAGTAGAAAATTAATATGATAGTAGTGGTAACGGTAGCAAAAGTAATATTTTGGGTTCTATAGTGATTGTAACAGTAGCAGCGGAAAAGTAAATAAGCGAAGAACAATATATGAAAATCTCATAGGCAATGGATCGCTGATGGAGAATTATGTCGGATGTGATTATTCATGCAGCAGTTATAACATAGGGTGACACAGAACTAGCTCCAATTCATCAATGTAATGTAGGCATGTATTCCGAATATAGTCATACATGCTTATGGAAAAGAACTTGCATGACATCTTTTGTCCTACCCTCCCGTGGCAGCGGGGTCCTATTGGAAACTAAGGGATATTAAGGCCTCCTTTTAATAGAGTACCGAACCAAAGCATCAACACATAGTGAATACATGAACTCCTCAAACTACGTTCATCACAGGGAGTGGTCCCGATTATTGTCACTTCGGGGTTGCCGGATCATAACACATAGTAGGTGACTATAGACTTGCAAGATAGGATCAAGAACTCACTGTCGGATTTCGGGTTCCAGCAGACCCTTGAGGTTCGAACACTGGGGTGCGCGCGGAGATTTCGCCTTCTACCTACCTGCACCCCACCGCCATGCTAAATCTAAGCTATGGAAAGAACAGCACAAGAGACACAGGGTTTATACTAGTTCGGGCCACCATTGTGGTGTAATACCCTACTCTAGTTTGTGGTGTGGTGGATTGCCTCTTGGGCTGATGATGATGAGCAATGCAAGGAAGAATAGCCTCGCGAGGGTCTGTTCTTGGCTGGGGCGATGAACTGCTAGGAGGAGTTCAGTCACCCTTCTCTCTCTCTCTCTCTGATCTGATCTGATCCGATCCCAGCTTGTTTCTGGATTGGCCGATCCTCCCTACCCTGGGGGTGGCTAGTCCTATTTATAGGCAAAGGCCATGGGCCTTTTTCCCAAATATTGAGCAGGAAGGGCGCCAACAATTGGCCATTTCAAAGAGGAACATCTGGTACACTTATCCAGACTAAAGTTGGTCCTCGCCTGCCAAAGGCTCGGGTGGTGACGCTGGCTTGGGCTCCACAATGACTTCCTCCCTGCCGTTGGGCTGGTCTTGGTCTCGTTGCACCAAAACGGGTGCCTTTGCTTGATGCTCTCGCCTGCGCTTGCTCCCTTTGCACCAAAGAGGAAAGGAGGACACTGCGCGGGCTGGCGCCCGCCTGGCGCCCTTGATCGTCATGGCTTGCGTCACGAGAACCTCGTGAGGTACCCTGCCTTGATCTCTCCGCCTCCTCGCGAGCCAGCCTGATGAGGCCGTCCCTGAGGAAGCTTTGTGTCATCCGCCCCGAGAGGCTTGGCCCCTCACGAGGGTCTTGGGTCTGTGTTGATGAAGATGGGCCACGCTGGGCCCCCCTTTGAGCCACGCCACAGGCCACAGGAAGGCAAGTCTGGGGACCCCCATTCCCAGAACGCCGACAGTAGCCCCCGGGCCCAAGGCGCGCCCAGACTTGGCCGTGCAGGGAGGCGAAAGGGAAAGAGCGAAGCGCCGCGGGTCCTAATAGCCTGCGGCCTTGGGCGCCGCGTGGCGGTTGGTTGGACGTGGGCGCCTCCACTTTCCCATGGCGCCTCGGCAACTGCACGGACTGGACAAGTCCCTGCATGCAAAGCGGGTCATGATTACTTGCGATCATGGAGGCCGACGGTTGGCCCTCACCGGCTATAAGTACGGAGCGGCTCGCGCCCTTCCAGTTCATCCCCCCTTGCTTCTCCTTCTTCTTCATGGCTCCGTCGAGGAGGTTCTCGGCCGCGGAGAAGTGGAAGGCTCGCCAGGTTGAGCCTGCCTCTCCCGCGCCCAAGCGCGGCCGAGGTCGCCCTCGCAAACATCCTGTGGCCATCGCGGTAGCTCCCCGCGGCCGTGGAGATGATTTCCAGCTCAGTGACGGGTGGACTGCTGTGGCCGAGGGGTGCGCTTCGGTCGCGCGTTCCCCTAGGCCGCGCTTTCACGCTGCAGAGGTGCTACCGGAGTTCGTCGTGTGGTCGGCGGAGCCGACTAGCACCCGGATTCAACTTCCTCGCTTCCTCCTCGGCGAGCTCCCGGCCGGCGCCCCTGGCGGCCTCTGGCTTGAGGCTGGCGGCTGCTGCAGCCGGGCCTCATGGGCTTCATTGGAGGTCTCCACAGCCGGGAGCCTGGCCTTGACCCGCGGTTGGCAGACGTTCGCCCGCGCGCGTGGCCTGAGCCGTCGATGCACCCTGCACTTCAAGTTTGACGGCGATGCCACCCTCTACGTGAGGGTGTTTGGGGAAGATGGTCGCCGTGCAGGGTGCTGCCCTGAGGACGACGACCGCGGCCGGGGACCCAACCCCGGAGATGATGGAGAGGACAGCGCTCGCGTGATTAGCGGCGCTCAGGGTTCCCCAAGCTTCACCGGTTCTTCTTCAGGCGACGACTCTTCTAGCGGTGGCTGCTGTCAGACTCCACGCCGTCGCACCTGCTTGGAAGGTGGTAGCGCGTCTACCCACCGTCGCGCCTCGGTGAAGCGCGAGAGGGAGTCTGCCTGAGCCCCGGAGGCAGCCCGAGTCTTCCCTGCAGGCCGGTGTGAGGCAAGCTGCGCCTGATTTGCTCTTTCTTTTCCTTTTCCCTACGTAAAAAGACAGTAGCGTGGAGCCCCGCGGGGGCGTGTTTGGGTTATTGCTGTTAATCATCGCTTTGCTTCTGTTATCGTGCCTTCCGGCTACGTGCCTGCGCGTGGATAGTTCCCGGCCCCAGCCGTAGGGGGGCGACCGACCCAGGCCCTGTGCTCGTGTCGCGGTGCCCGTGGGGCACAGACTGGAGGGCTGCTCCTATAATGGACCCGGGTCACGAAACCTTTGAACGACTAGGACAGAAACACTGCGCGCTCGGCTGCCCCCCTCGCGAGGCCTTGCATAAGAGAAATCGAGGCAGGAGAGTGAAAAGTCGAAGAACCACAAGTCAAATACGGCAACAGCTTCAACAAAACTTCGAATGAGAATGAACAAGCCAACTGCGGAAAGCAAATGAAAAAGCCACGTCCGGCACCTAATCTAGTCTTCGACGTCTTCTCACCAGCGCGGAGCTAAGTGCTGCCACTGGGCGTGGGAGGGAGCCCCAGGGCCTGAGGCCGGCGCTCCTGAGACTCCGGGGCGTGTACAGCCCCAACTCATTATTACGTGAGAGTGTCACCGGCGGCGAGCTTCACAGGCATTGGCCTTCTTCACAGGCTCCGGGCCTTTTCCAAAACGGATAATCTCCACAGGCATTCGCCTTCTTGACAGGCTCTGGGCCTTTTTCCAAAACGCGACAGCTTCACAGGCATTCGCCTTCTTCACAAGCTTTGGGCCTTTTCCAAAAAGGATAATCTTCACAGAAATTCGCCTTCTTCACAGGCTCTAGGCATTTTCCAAAATGCGACTGCTTCACAGGCATTCGCCTTCTTCACAGGCTCTGGGCCTTTTCCAAAAAGGATAATCTTCACAGGCATTCGCCTTCTTCACAGGCTCCGGGCCTTTTCCAAAACGCGACAGCTTCACAAGCATTCACCTTCTTCACAGGCTCTGGACCTTTTCCAAAACACGACAGCTTCACAGGCATTCGCCTTCTTCACAGGCTCTGGGCCTTTTTAGGGGTAGAACCTCTGGAGGTGTTGGATGTTCCATGCGTTCTGGACCGGCACCCCCTCCTGAGTCTCCAAGCGCGCGGAGCCAGGCCTGGAAACATGAACAACCTTGAACGGGCCCTCCCACATGGGAGAGAGCTTGTGCAGTCCCTCCCTGGAGAGAACCCGCCTGAGCACGAGGTCTCCTACCTCGAGAGTTCTGGGCGGATGTTGCGGCAGTGATATCGTCCCAGTGCTTGTTGGTACCTCGCCGCTCACAGCGCGGCTTCTCGGCGACGTTTCTCCCCCAGCACGAGGTCCATCCCCCACATGGCGTCCTGCTGCGCCTCGTCGAACGCCAGGACCCGTGCAGAGCAACGTCTGACCTCGTGAGGGAGGACCGCTTTGGCTCCGTAGACCAGGAAGAACAGGGTCTGTCCAGTCGGCTTGGTCGCGGTTGTGCGGATGGACCACAACACGGACTGAAGCTCGTCGTACCAACCTCTGCCGCAGGCCTCCAGCTTCTTCTTGAACGTCCTGGTCTTGAGGCCCCTCAGGACCTCTGCGTTGGCTCGCTCGGCCTGGCCGTTGCTTCGGGGGTGCGCCACCGAAGCGTAGCATATCTGCGTTCCAAGGTTAGCACAGTATGTTTTGAAGAGGTTACTGGTGAACTGCGAACCGTTGTCTGTGATGATGCGGTTCGGCACCCCGAACCGGCTCACGATGCCCCTGATGAACTTGACCGCGGAACCCGCGGGGATGGTGCGGACGGCCTCTACTTCAGCCCACTTGGTGAACTTGTCCACGGCGACGTAGAGGTAGCGGTAGCCCCCTGGCGCCCGAGGAAACGGGCCCAGGATGTCCAGCCCCCAGACTGCGAATGGCCACGAAAGGGGTATAGTCTGCAGGCCTCCTGCCGGCTGATGGATCTGCTTGGCGTGGAACTGGCAGGCCTCACAAGCTTTCACCAGTTCGACGGCGTCATTGAGTGCGGTGGGCCAATAAAACCCACTGCGGAACGCCTTGCCGACGAGGGTCCGTGATGATGAATGATGTCCACAGTCTCCGCCGTGTATATCTTCCAGCAGTTCCTTTCCTTGCTCCCTGGAGATGCAGCGCAGGGATACATCGTTTGGTCGCTTCCGGTAGAGCTCTCCATCCTTGATGCAGTATGCCGTGGCCTGCCGTGCCACACGCTCCGCTTCCTCCTCCTTCTCCGGCAGGGTCCCTTGTGTTAAGTAACTCCGGAGCTCCGTGATCCAGCACCCCTCCTGAGGTTCCATCGTCAGGAGCAGGCGTGCTCCTGAGGCCGGGCCACAGACCGGGGCTCCTGAGGCAGGTGGCTGGGGGAGCTCCTCCCGAGGCTGAGCCGTGTTTGACAATGACGGCAGGGCTGAGGGCTTGAAGAGCCGCTCCTCGAAGACGCCAGGCTCCTGAGGTAACCGCCTGGACGCCCGTTTGGCGATGTCGTCGGCCTCCTGATTGGTGCCACGGGGCACATGCTGCAACTCCAACCCCCAGAACTGCTTCTCCATCCTGCGGACCTCCGCAAGGTAGGCTTCCATGTGCTCATCTTTCGGCTCGTACACCTTGTTGGAGAAATTGACAAGGAGCTGCGAATCGCCCTTGATGGTGAGGCGTTTCACCCCCAGGGCAGCTGCGGCCTTCAAGCCCGCTATTAAACCTTCATACTCCGCTATGTTGTTGGAGACCTTTTCACCTTGCTGGAAACAGAGCTGTACAGCGTAGTAGAGCTTGTCCTGAGTGGGCGATATAAGCACCGCCCCAGCCCCAGCGCCATGCCTGGAGAACGCCCCATCGAAGTACATGACCCAGCCTTCTGGCGCCTCGCTTCCCGGGGAGAGGGACCGATCCTCGTCGGCCTTGAGGCCTGGTGCCTCCGTCCATTCTGCCACAAAATCCGCTAATGCTGCTCCCTTGATGACTCTGGTCGTGCTGAATTCGAGCTGAAACGCTTGCAGTTCTATGTTCCACTCAGCGACCCTTCCAGCTGAGTTAGGGCTCCTGAGCACTCTCTCCAGGGGGTATGACGAGACGACCTTGATGGGGTGACCCTGAAAATAGTGCCGCAGCTTGCGCGAGGCCACCAGTAGCGCGAGGAGGAGCTTCTGAGGCATGGGGTACCGTGCCCTCGCGTCCCGCAACACCGTGCTGACGAAGTACACTGGGTGCTCAACGAGGTTGGGTGCGTCAGTGCTGGTGGCGCCCTCCGGAGACCATGGCGCCTCCTGAGGCGATGAGGCCTCCTGAGGCTGGCCATCTGGGAGAGGGGCCTCTTCCGCCTCCGGTGCACTCCTCTGCGGCGGCTGATCCTCCTCAGCCGCGGTGGCGGTTTCTGTGGGCCTTCCTTGTTCCTGTTTTGCCTTGTCCCGGGCTGCTGCTGTGGTTTTGATTCGACGCTCCTCCCTAACCGCCACCAGGGCTGCGCTGGCGGAGTAGGGAGTGGCGGCGAGGTAAAGCACCAGGGGCTCTTGAGGGCGCGGAGCCACCATGACCGGAGGGCTGGTCAGGTATCTCTTGAGATCCTGGAACGCCTTGTCGGCCTCTTCAGTCCATTCAAAGGGCCCCTTTTTCTTCATTAGCTGGAAGAAGGGCAGCGCTCGCTCCCCCAACTTGGAGATGAAGCGCCCTAGCGCGGTCACGCGCCCAGTGAGCTTCTGCATTTCTCTGAGGGTCTTTGGCGGGCTCATGTCCTCGACCGCCTTGACCTTTTCCGGGTTAGCCTCGATGCCTCGGTGGGACACGAGGAAACCCAAGAGCTTGCCCGAGGGGACTCCGAACACACACTTCTCTGGGTTGAGCCGCAGGTTCACTGCGTTGAGGCTCGCGAAGGTTTCCTCCAGGTCTTGTATCAGGGTCCTGGCCTCCCGAGACTTCACCACAATGTCATCGACGTAAGCCTCAACATTCTTCCCGAGCTGCGGGCCCAAGGTGATGTGCATCAGCCGCTGAAAGGTCGCCCCTGCGTTACGCAGCCCGAATGGCATGCATGTGTAGCAGTACACCCCACACGGGGTTAGGAAGGCTGTCTTTTCGACGTCTTCTACCGCCATCTTGATCTGGTGATACCCAGAGAAGGCATCCAAGAAGCATAGCAGGTCGCATTCTGCGGTGGAATCGACGATCTGGTCGATGCGGGGGAGCGGGAACGGATCTTGCGGGCATGCCTTGTTGAGGTTGGTGAAGTCGACACACATGCGCTCCTTCCCTCCCTTCTTTGGCACAACGACAGGGTTGGCCAACCAATCCGGGTATCGGACCTCGCGAATGACCCCAGCGGCTTCTAGTTTGCGGGTCTCTTGGACGATGAAGGCCTGCTTTTCTGTGGACTGCCGCCTTGCCTTCTGCTTCACAGGGCGCACGTTGGGGCACACGTTGAGGTGATGCTCGATTACGCTCCTAGGGATCCCCGCCAACTGGTCAGGCTCCCAAGCGAATACCTTCTTGTTTGCGCGCAGGAACCTGACCAGGGCCTCCTCCTGCTCGGGCTCGAGGTTGGCGCCTATGGTGAAAGTGGCGTTGGTGGACCCGTCCTCATCGACGGGTATCTGCTTGGTTTCTGCCTTGTCTTGGGTGAACAACTGTTTCTTCTTGGCGGGTGCAGCCCCCTTGGGCTCGGGGGTCTCCGAGTCGGCGGGCTGTGCCGACGCCGCCGTCTTGAAGGCGAGCTTGAGCACTCGCAGCGCGTCTCCGGTGTCCCCGTGCACGGTGAGGACACCGCTGCTCCCGGGCATCTTCATGAGGTTGTACGCCGGGTGCGTCGCGGCCATGAACTGGGCCAGCGCTGGGTAGCCGAGGATGGCGTTGTAGGGGAGGCCGATGGGGGCGATGTCGAAGTCGACCAGCTCCGTGCGGAAGTTGTTGTAGGTGCCGAAGGTTACTGGGAGCCGGATCTGTCCCAAGGAGCTGGATGATCCGCCCCCAACGCCTGAGAAGGGCTGGCTGGGTTGCAGCCGTTCCAGGGGTATGCAGAGGAGGTTGAAGGCCTCAACCGAGAGCACGCTGAGGCCCGCACCGCCATCGATGAGAGTTCTGGTGACGGCCACCTGGCAGATGGTGGGGGTGCACAGCATGGGGAGCGCACCCGAGCAGGCCGAGTTGGAGGGGTGGTCTTCCGAGCTGAAGGTCAGGCCGGCCTTGGGAGCTGCCCGGTCCGGGAGAGCCCCCTGCCACGTGGAAGCAGTGCTGACCCGGCGGATGAACAGCTTGATGTGGTGACTTGTTGGCGGCGCCTGCGAGCCGCCCAAGAGGGCCGCGACGACCGGGGGTGTTGGTGTAGCGTGGTGGGCGAGGAAGAGGCTGTGGAGCTCTTCCCAAGAGGCCACGGAGGCTGCCGGCGGGTGGAGCAGCCATGCGCGCGGAGCGCCGGTGAGGGCCATGGGAAGCCAGTTGGCCATGACCCTATCATCACCTCCAGCTTCGAGGATGGCCTCCTCGTACACCAGCAAGAAAGCCAGCGGATCAGTTGCGCCGCCGTAGCGCGGCAGCGTCGTTGGCTTGAACTTGTCCGGCCACCGTACCCGTTGCAGAGCTGGGGTCAGGGCTCGGAGCCCCCTGGCCCCCGTGCTGGCGCCGGTGGCCGGAGCAGGCGACACACTACTCATCGCGAGGCAGGTCATGGTGGTGGTGGAAGGGAAATCTCCGGTGCACCCCTACCTGGCGCGCCAAATGTCGGATTTCGGGTTCCGGCAGACCCTTGAGGTTCGAACACTGGGGTGCACGCAGAGATTTCGCCTTCTACCTACCTGCACCACACCGCCACGCTAAGATCTAAGCTATGGAAAGAATAGCACAAGAGACACAGGGTTTATACTAGTTTGGGCCACCATTGTGGTGTAATACCCTACTCTAGTTTGTGGTGTGGTGGACTGCCTCTTGGGCTGATGATGATGAGCAATGCAAGGAAGAACAGCCTCGCGCGGGTCTGTTCTTGGCTGGGGTGATGAACTGCTAGGAGGAGTTCAGTCACCCTTCTCTCTCTCTCTCTGATCTGATCTGATCCGATCCCAGCTTGTTTCTGGATTGGCCGATCCTCCCTACCCTGGGGGTGGCTAGTCCTATTTATAGGCAAAGGCCCTGGGCCTCTTCCCAAATATTGAGCGGGAAGGGCGCCAACAATTGGCCATTTCGAAGGGGAACATCTGATACACTTATCCTGACTAAAGTTGGTCCTCGCCTGCCAAAGGCTCGGGTGGTGACGCTGGCTTGGGCTCCACAATGACTTCCTCCCTGCCATTGGGCTGGTCTTGGTCTCGTTGCACCGAAACGGGTGCCTTTGCTTGATGCTCTTGCCTGCGCTTGCTCCCTTTGCACCAAAGAGGAAAGGAGGACACTACGCGGGCTGGCGCCCACCTGGCGCCCTTGGTCGTCATGGCTTGCATCACGGGCACCTCATGAGGTACCCCGCCTTGATCTCTCCGCCTTCTCACGAGCCAGCCTGATGAGGCCGTGCCTGAGGAAGCTCCGTGTCGTCCGCCCCGCGAGGCTTGGCCCCTGGCGAGGGTCTTGGGTCTGTGTTGATGAAGATGGGCCGCGCTGGGCCCCCCTTTGAGCCATGCCACAGGCCGTAGGCAGGCAAGTCTGGGGACCCCCGTTCCCAGAACACCGACACTCACATATATCATGAAAACATAGAGTTCAGATCTGAAATTCATGGCACTCCAGGCCCTATGACAAGCATTAAGCATAGCAAAGTTATATCAACATCCAATCTCAGACATAGTGATACTAGGGATCAAACCCTAACAAGAACTACCTCGATTACGATGATAAATCTCATCCAACCCATCACGTCCAACAAGCCTACGCTGGATTACTCACGCACCGGGCGGTGAGCATCATGGAATTGGTGATGCAGGAAGTGTTTTGATGATGATGATTGGCGATAGATTCCCCTCTCCTGAGCTCCGAACGACTCCAGGTTGCCCCCCGAGAGAGATTAGGCTGCGGCGGGCCTGTATTGTTAAAATGCGATGATCCTTCTCCCTAATTTTTTTCTCCCTGAACTTGAGAATAGAGTTGAGTGAGGTCCGTGTGCACAAGGGGGGGCCACGAGGCAGGGGGCGCGCCTAGGGCGGTAGGCGCGCCCCCACCCTCGTGGATAGGGTGTGGGCCCCTGGTCTTGATTCTTTTGCTAGTATTTTCTATTAATTCCAAAAATAATCTCCATTGATTTTCAGGTCATTCCGAGAACTTTTATTTCTGCACAAAAATAACACCATGGCAATTCTGCTGAAAATAGCATCAGTTCGGGTTAGTTCCATTCAAATCATGCAAGTTAGAGTACAAAACAAGGGCAAAAGTGTTTAGAAAAGTAGATACGATGGAGATGTATCATCTCCCCCAAGCTTAAACCTTTTCTTGTCCTCAAGCAATTCAGTTGATAAACTGAAAGTGATAAAGAAAAACTTTTACAAACTCTGTTTCCTCTTGTTGTTGTAAATATGTGAAGCCAGCATTCAAGTTTTCAGTAAAGATTATGAACTAACCATATTCACAATAATATTTAGGTCTCATGTTTACTCATATCAATGGTATAATCAGCTAGCGAGCAATAATAACAAATCTCGGATGCCAACACTTCCTCAAAACAACATGATCTGATATAACAAGATGGTATCTCGGTAGCCCTTTCCGAGACCGCAAAACATAAATGTAGAGCACCTTTAAAGATCAAGGACTGACTAGACGTTGTAATTCATGGTAGAAGAGATCCAGTCACAGTCATACTCAATGTAAACTAACAGTAATGGATGCAAATGATAGCGGCGCTCTCCAACTGGTGCTTTTTAATAAGAGGATGATGACTCAACATAAAAGTAAATAGATAGGCCCTTCGCAGAGGGAAGCAGGGATTTGTAGAGGTGCCAGAGCTCGGTTTTGAAATAGATATGAATAATATTTTGAACGGTATACTTTCATTGTCAACATAACAACCGAGAGATCTCGATATCTTCCATGCAACACACATTATAGGCGGTTCCCAAGCAGAATGGTAAAGTTTATACTCCCCCACCACCAACAAGCATCAATCCATGGCTTGCCCGAAACAACGGGTGCCTCCAACTAACAACAATCCCGGGGGAGTTTTGCTTGCAATTATTTTGATTTGATTTGCTTAAAGCATGGGACTGGGCATCCTGGTGACCAGCCATTTTCTCGTGAGTGAGGAGAGGAGTCCACTCCTCTTGAGAATAACCCGCCTAGCATGGAGGATACAAACAGCCCTAGTTGATACATGAGCTATTTGAGCATACAAAACATAATGTTTATTTGAAGGTTTAGAGTTTGGCACATACAAATTTACTTGGAACGGCAGGTAGATACAATAGGTAGGTATGGTGGACTCATATGGAATAACTTTGGGGTTCATGGAATTAGGTGCACAAGCAGTATTCTCGCTTAGTACAAGTGAAGGCTAGAAAAAGACTGGGAGGCGACCAGCTAGAGAGCGACAACAGTCATGAACATGCATTAAAATTAATCAACACCAAATGCAAGCATGAGTAGGATATAATTCACCATGAACATAAATATCATAGAGGCTATGTTGATTTTGTTTCAACTACATGCGTGAACATGTGCCAAGTCAAGCCACTCGAATTGTTCAAAAGAGGATACCACCCTATCATACCACATCACAACCATTTTAATAGCATGTTGGCACGCAAGGTAAACCATTATAAACTCCTAGCTAATTAAGCATGGCATAAGCAACTATAATCTCTAATTTTCATTGCAAATATGTTTCTTTCATAATAGGGTGAATCAGGAACGATGGTCCGATCATATTTACAAAAGCAAGAGAGGTCGAGTTCATACCAGCTTTTCTCATCTCAATAAGTTCATCATATATCATCATTATTGTCGTTCACTTGCATGACTGAATAGTGTGGATAATAATAATAATAATAATAATAATAATAATAATAATAATAATAATAATAATAATAATAATAATAGTGCACGTGCATTGGACTAAGCTGGAAGCTGCAAGCATTCAATCCAAGAGAGAAAACAAGGTAATATGGGCTCTTTGTTAGATCAACAATAATGTATATGAGAGAGACTCAACATTTTCATTATGGTCTTCTCCTCTCGACCCCCAAAGGAAAGAAAGAAAAGAAACAAAACTATTTACACGGGAAAGCTCCCAACAAGCAAAAGAAGAACAAGAAATCTTTTTGGGTTTTCTTTTTAATTAATACTACAGGCATGGAAAGTAAACTAGCTAAAAGCTACAACTATTTTTTTTGTTTTTCTTAAGGTTTTTCAAACACACAAGAAGTAAGCTAAAAAAGAAAATAAACTAGCATGGATGATACCATGAAAAAGTATGAGCACTGACAACTAGCATGAGTGTGTGAACATGAATGTAATGTTGGGGAGAAATACGTACTCCCCCAAGCTTAGGCTTTTGGCCTAAGTTGGTCTATGCCCATGGATCAAAGTAGCCCTCTTCGGTGTAAGGGGGGAGTGTCCTCTGGGTGCCACTGGTTGGCAATCTCCTCCGGATTCCACTGATAAACTGACTGTCAATAAGGGTCCTGGGGTGGTTCCGACTCAGGCTTTGGAGCTTGTGTCACACTCCAATATGCATAAACGTCCTCCGGTAAAACAAGGTACTTGCTTGAAAATATTTTAAACAAAGAGGGAGTAGGCAAGGTAATAGTCTCAAAGTTATTCTGAAAAATCAGTCTATAATTAAGCAACTTCTTCTTATTCTTAACAATAAAATCATGTGCTACCATGCTCTTATAATCTAGAAAAATAGTAGGCAACAACTTTTCCTCTTTCTCATAATGTTTGATGGGTATGTTGAAGTGTGCAGCTAGGCGCGAGGCAAAGATGCCTCCAAGGACGGGGCCCTTAGTATGGTTCAGGTTTAACCGCTTAGCAACAATAGCGCCTAAACTGAAGGTAGTATCTTGAAACAAGGCATGGCGCAAAATAACAATATCAGGAGCACTAAGGTTCCCACAGTTCCCGCAACCAATTAAGCATCTACTAGCAAATATTGAAAAGTAATGTAGAACAGGAAAAATGTATGCTAGTGATTCTTGCATCGAAAACTTTCCTCGTTTCCCCTACAACAATCATATCAATAAATCCCTCCACATCATCACAATGTGGTTCCTCTATGCTGCCCTCAAAAGGTATCAAACAAACCCGACAAAAATCATGAAATGACATCTCCTTATGCTCATCATATAAATAAAATTCCACCGAAGACTGCACAAAGATATTGGTGAGTAAGAGATATTGTTCGCGTTTGTCGTGGAGGAAGGTGGTGTGGCCTGCATTCTCAGCCAAATAATAAAAATCTTCATAAATCCCGACTTCTCTCAAGCAATCATCACAAGGCTATTCACACGGCCGAACCTCCGCAGTACGAGGGAGATTATACTTGGGCTTCTTGTTCTCTTCACTTTGTTTATCCTTCGAGCTTCGGCTCGATGAGCCCCTCAAAAATCTCTTCATCTTTTTCTGAAAATTTCCGATTTTTTTAGCAAATCAAAATAAAAGTGAACCAAACTCCACAATATTGATAGCAACTACTCCCACAAGTGCCTAGAGACTATATCATGCATTAGAACTACTTGGGACCATATAAATTTGGCATGCAAGCTCAATGTAACAGCCTGGATTTTGGCCCTTTTTCTTTTAATTTATTTGGTTTTTGCTCTGATTTTCTTTTTGGAGTGGTTCTATGGCCATGTCACCTAGGAACTCATCCCCATTTCCTCTCCCAAGTGACTCATGATTCTAAATTTTTTGCCAAGATCATGTCACTTGACTTCATGACCAAACCCTAATTTCTTTTTCTCAGGAACATTCATTTTCCTATTAAAGGAATAACCCTATGTGCCCTAGGTTGTGAAGCAACCTATATTTCTGTCCACCCAAAAATCCCCAAATAACTCTCATAAAATTGTTTCGGTCATATCTTCCTCAAATATGGCAAAATATGTCATTGCGCATATTTCTCATCTTGCTCAATAAATTCATTTCCTATTCTGTCCTAAATGGCACATTGTGAAGCAAGTGTCATTTATCTTTGCCCATTTGACCCCAAACTTTTTGGACATCTTTTCCCATCCAAATAATTGACCTGTGCCAAAATTCAACTTTATTTGCCTAGCCAAACTTCCTCAGCAATTGTTCAAACTTTTTGTTAGACAGGAGGCATTGTGAAGGAAGTACTAGCTAGGGTTATCGAAATGAGTTGAAATTTTGCACACTCCTTCATGTGCTCATATTTTGACACTCCTTCAAATTTCAGCCCCATCCAATCATCTATGTGAGCACAGTACCAAATCTTTGATTCTGGCAATATTTACAGGTTGTGAAGCAAGTATAATTTACATTGCTTCAAAAATCCTGATAAATTAACAGATTGTTCTCCTACCCAAATAACTTCTCTCCACCTAATTTGGCACCATTTCACCTAGCCAATATTTCTCTAGAATTTTTGCAAGATTCTGGTCAGTGAAGATATTTGTGAAGCAAGTACCACTTTGGTTTATCCATTTGGTATGAAATTTTTACAGCATCTTACTATGACCAAATCATTAGGCCTTGCCATATTTCAGCTCAAGTTGATGCTTCATCAGAGTGCATCATCATAATCTAGTTTCTGGACCAGTTTATGTGGTTGTTAAGAAACTACATTAAATCTTGATCCTAATCACCTCAAAGTTACCAGGATGAAAGTCCTTCTTACCCTAAACCTCACAGACAACTCCATTTCTACCAATCACCTTCCTGTTGATCACCAGTGCTCACCCAATTTTACTGCAGTAAACTTCAGAGGTTAATTACCATTAAACCAGAGCACTTTTAACCAAACTACCACCGCAGTTGCAACCTTCCTAGGAAGGACAAGCCCCCAGACATTGTTTGGCCGGCCGTGTGCCACTGTGTGCACCAGTGCCCGCGGTGATCATGAGCTTTGGCATGCAATGCGCGCGCTTTGCTGGCGTTGGCCGCGTCTAGGATGGATTCTAGCTCCGGCCCCTCTCCCTCTCCTCGTCTTTGAGCTCGTGAACATGTCCAATAGCTATCCCGCATCGGCGCCGTCCTCCTGGAGCCTTCTCCCCCTCCGTCAGCCCCTCCGTTCGCACTCGTCGCCGCGCGCCCACGGACGCACTGTGGCCGACCGAGGCTTTAAAGTAGTTCGGCCACTTCTCCATTGTGCCCTTGGCCCCCCTCACCTTATCCACTTATGTAGCTCGTCCGCTCCCCCTTCGTCGCGATCTCGCGCCTCCCCGTGATCGTTGTGCATCGCCAGAACCTTGGCCGAGCTTGTGCGGTGGTGACCAGCTCGGGCACATCGCCCCGCCTATATATATGCCTCCCCCGAGCCGTTTGAGCACACCACCAGCCTCACACTACCTCCAGCAACCTCCCCGGCCTCCCCTTGAGCTTCAGAGCCTCTCCTTGCTGCCCTATGCCCCCATGGCTGTCGTATCCACTCTCGGCCTCGTCCTTGATTCTGGCCATCCTCGCCTCCCCTCCACTCCCTGACTCCACCAGCGCCTCCTCCACCCTCCGGCGAACCCTCCCAAGCTCTCACCTCGCCACCCCGTCGCCGGAGCACCTCGCCCCAAGACAATGGCCGTCGGAGCTGCCTCTGTTCTACCCTTCGCCATGGTCGCTCCGCTCCTCTCCGGCGTCTCCTCTGTGCGGGGATGGATGCGGCAGGCCACGCCGAGCCTGCCAGTGGCCTCCGTTTGGCCGGAGACGGCCTAAGCCGGCCAGGCCATCGCCGGTCGCATAAAAACCCTCCCCTGCTCCTCCTTTGTCCCATGCAGGGACAGGGTGAGGAAGAAGACAACCGTGAGCCAGCTGGGCCCCACATCGCATCTTGACCCCACCTGTCAACGGCTGCGTGTTGCCATGTTAGTTAAGTGGAAGCGTAATCTCACGAATACACTTTCATTTCAGTGAAAGCATAAACAGTCGCGGCTTCGGCCGAAAATACGCCTTCACTGTCCCGAAAGCGTAGTTCTTGGAATGCGCTTTCAGCTTTTCTGTTTTGGCCTTGTTTGTAAAAATTTGTATTACAGATAGGTCCATGGCAGAAAAACTATCATATGTTTTGCTCGAGACTCCGATTAAGGTGAATCCAAAGCCCACGTCTTTGAGCCCGTTCTGTTGGTTTCATTTTCACTATGGTTTGACATACTGGAAATGACCACTTTGCCCTTTCCCGTAAACAGCCCCTCCAAGAGAGAACTGTTTTCTGGTGATTCTCTCCGCGGCTTCACCGCACTTCTCCCCGGTGATTTCTTCCACCCCATGCAAGCCACAACCACCATTTGCATGATAGCCATGCAGTAGCATTGGTTTTCAACTTGAATCTTTAATAACTATATGCTTGTTGTGCTACTGCTGTCGTTATGTCGGTTATGTTTATGGATCGGTGATTACCGTCATGCTATGCTTCTTGCACCTTGTTATCATGAACTACTTGCTAGTATTACTTCCATATTGCCATGCTTAATAGTAATACATGTTGGGTTGGTCATGTTCTTCGGTGCATGACTAACGTCGGTTACCGAGTACTATGAATATGCATTGTTCCTTTATTGCTAGCTGGTTAAGTGTTTACTCGGTAATGTTATTGATGAGTTCTTGCATGTTATTTATGGTTGATGATAATGGTCATGTTATGCTATGAGTAGTGTTCTACTTGTAATATTCATGCTCATCATTATGCCATGCTCAGTTGGAGTTGATTCATTGTTGATATGGTGGATAGTTATGTTGCATCCCATGCTTATGTTGATATCATGCTCATGCTTTGTAATTGCATCATCTTAAGTTTGTCATGGCTCATCATATTGCATTCAAGTTTAACCGAATTAAATTGAACTTGAACAACAGTTGGCTGAGTCATGGTGCCACCATATCATACTGACCAGTGCAACCACTCTTACCTTTATGGGAAGGTCCTAACTGGGTCTATTGTCGTGCCTCTCGCCGGTGCCTCCAATTAGGGAAGGTTATGGGCGCGCGCTACCCTGATCAGGTAGGCGGACATAAGCCTTGTGTGCCCTTTGTTGTTATTATGGATCCGGTCCCCGTGAGGGACATTTTGGCCAAGATGGTGGTCGTTGTGTCTTTGGTAGACACGGGGCCACCCAGGACTAGCCCAGTGGGGAGTGCGTCAGAGTGGCCGGGAGAGTGTCATGGCAGTAGTCCGTTTTTGTCAGAATGCCATTTGTCCACCCGAATGGGAGTGCGAGGCCATGGGTTCCATGGTGTGGGTATAGTGTACTACCCTCTGCAGAGTGTATATTAAATCTATCGATAGCCGCGCCCGCGGATAAGGGCCCAGTTCATAGTTGGTTACACTATGAGTCAACAGTAATAATAATAATAGTAATAATAATAATAATAATAATAATAATAATAATAATAATAATGTGCCCAATGAGGAGATAAGTTGGCTGTGATCGCCAGAAGGATCACGGTTTGGGACCAAGTGTTGGTCATGGTTGTGATCGCCGGAATGATTACTATGGTATCGAGGATACCGAGTTGTTGGATATTCGTGATGTTGTGCGAGAATTGTGGGCAAGGATCAAGCTCCTTGTGGTCATTTGATGATTACTACGGTATTGTTTATACCAAGCTTGATTTGATCCTGAGATGATCGTGTAATGTCCGAAGTTGGTAAGTGATGCGTGTGATGGTTACGAGGTAACCCGAGCAGAATAAATGGTGCATGTAGTGTCATCATGTCGCATGCTAGTATCATCAGATTTATACGTTCATGCCATGATCATATTGTTCTAGCGATATTATGTACATGTTATGTTATCCTGATGATCTCATGATAATTCCGGTTTAACCTGTAATTGCCATGCTGTTGTTTATCTTGAATGCTTCTGGTTATTGTGAGCTTGCAAGTACATTCAATGTACTGACCTGGTGCGTCATGCCAGTTTGCAGGTCATGCCAAATTGCCTGCTTGTTTGGTGTTGTTCCTATGTTCGCGGGCTAGGATAAACGTTCCTGCCAGAGTCCCTGTGGAGTGGAGTTCACCACCGTCGTCATTATTCCGCTGCTAGAAGTTTTTCTGCTACTTCGAGTTGTTCTGTTGCTTGCATAGAGCAACTGAGGATGGTGTAGTGTCGCCGTGCCGATGTTATTTGTAGGATCGAAAGTATGTCTAGAGGGGGGGTCATTAGACTACTTGACCAAATAAAAACTTAACCTTTTCCCAATTTTAGTTCTTGTCCGATTTTAGCTATTGTAGGACAAGTCAAGCAATCATCACACAATTCAAGCAAGCATGCAAAGAGTATATTGGCAGCGGAAAGTAAAGCATGCAACTTGCAAGAATGTAAAGGGAAGGGTTTGGAGAATTCAAACGCAATTGGAGACACGGATGTTTTCCCGTGGTTCGGATAGGTGGTGCTATCCTACATCCACGTTGATGGAGACTTCAACCCACGAAGGGTAACGGTTGCGCGAGTCCACGGAGGGCTCCACCCACAAAGGGTAACGGTTGCGCGAGTCCACGGAGGGCTCCACCCACGAAGGGTCCACGAAGAAGCAACCACCCACGAAGGGTCCACGAAGAAGCAACCTTGTCTATCCCACCATGGCCATCGCCCACGAAGGACTTGCCTCACTAGCGGTAGATCTTCACGAAGTAGGCGATCTCCTTGCCCTTACAAACTCCTTGGTTCAACTCCACAATCTTGTCGGAGGCTCCCAAGTGACACCTAGCCAATCTAGGAGACACCACTCTCCAAGAAGTAACAAATGGTGTGTTGATGATGAACTCCTTGCTCTTGTGCTTCAAATGATAGTCTCCCCAACACTCAACTCTCTCTCATAGGATTTGGATTTTGTGGACAGAAGATTTGAGTGGAAAGCAACTTGGGGAAGGCTAGAGATCAAGATTCATATGGTAGGAATGGAATATCTTGGTCTCAACACATGAGTAGGTGGTTCTCTCTCAGAACATATGAGTTGGAATTGTGTATGTGTTCTGATGGCTCTCTCCACGAATGAAGAGGAGGTGGAGGGGTATATATAGCCTCCACACAAAATCCAACCATTACACACAGTTTTCCAATCTCGGTGGGACCGAATCAACAAACTCGGTCGGACCGAAAAGGTAAACCCAGTGACCGTTAGAGATTTTCGGTGGGACTGACATGCAACTCGGTAGGACCGATATGGTTAGGGTTTGGGCATAACGTAATCTCGGTGAGACCGATTACACAAAATCGGTGGGACCGATTTTGGTGATAAGCTAACCAGAGAGTTGGTCAGGAAAACTCGGTGGGATCGATTTGCTCTTTCGGTGAGACCGAAAAGTTACAAAAAGGAAACACTGAATTTACATTGCAATCTCGGTGGGACCGATTCGCTCTTTCGGTGAGACCGAAAAGTTACGAAAGGGAAACAGAGAGTTTGCAATCCCATCTCGGTGAGACCGAGATCCCTATCGGTAGAACCGAATTGCTAGGGTTTGGCAGTGGCTTATGACAAATGAAACTCGGTGGCGCCGGATAGAAAGAATCGGTAGGACCAAGTTTGGCTTAGGGTTTAGGTCATATGTGGATATGGGAAAGTAGTTGAGGGTTTTGGAGCATATCACTAAGCACACGAAGCAAGAGGCTCATTAAGCAACACCTCATCCCTCCTTGATAGTATTGGCTTTTCCTAAAGACTCAATGTGATCTTGGATCACTAAAATATAAAATGAAGAGTCTTGAGCTTTTGAGCTTGAGCCAATCCTTTGTCCTTAGCATTTTGAGGGTGCCACTTTCACATCCATGCCATGCCAATCATTGAGCTTTCCTGAAATAATCATCTTGGAATAGCATTAGCTCAATAAGCTATATGTTGTTATGAATTACCAAAACCACCTAGGGATAGTTGCACTTTCATTATTCCTTGTAATATCGGAGTCCTTGTATTCATATTCGTTTAATAATAGAAAGCTGGTTTGTTCTATGCTAAGAAGTGCCGTATTCTAGAAGACTTCTCCTCGATCTCTGGGCTGGAATACGGGGCATTCCGGTTTCTCGGAGCCGGGGTGCCACATTGCTTGGTATCAGAGCAGGTCTGGCTATAGGACGCCCTAGTCAGCGCGAGCGGTAGAAACCGGTAGAAATCGGTAGTTTAAGGTCCGACTTGTTTATTGCTTTTGGTTGGTGCATTTGTTTGTTTCATAGCATGCATATAGCCTTAGTACTTGTTGCTAATGGTTTATCTGGTGAGTATAGCTGGTATCGGTTTGGATCCACTACAGCTCAGCCGTTGCATTCCTCCAGTTTTCTTTTCTTGCTCGTTCTTCGGTGTTTGGTGTCATTTCTGTCCCAGCAGAGTGATGGAAAGTGATCCCGACACTGTTTGTAGAAATGGTGCTCAGGTATCTCGCCCATACCCTCCTTTTAGCCCTGCCTATCGTCTCGGGGATGGACGTGCTTCTATCCCGAATTGCTCTTTTATTTTGGCAACCCTTAATGATCTTAGTTATCTAGAAAGGGCAATGTCAGCAGCCTCAGTTTTTCCCCGCTATCCTATTTCTTGGATGAGTACGGATCTTTTCCGTCCGCTGATAATAATGTGGTTGCGACCTTCGTTTCCCATTACAGGTTTATCAAGTGCATCCTCACCTCCGAGCTAGTCCAGGTTGCTACCTGGCTAAGCTAGCACTTGGTGTAGCGTTGTTTACACCAATTCTTCCACACATTTATTCGTCCTCGTGCACATTGTCACAGCATGCTAGATCGTAGTACCGGAGATCTCGCGAGATTTGTGTGCTTAAGTAGGCATGCATATTGTGTGACTAGCAATAATAAGTGACTTTGACTGTGTGTAAATTTATTGGGTGTGGTCTGTGCATTTGATTTTTCTTTTGCTTCTTTCTTTTTGGGTCCCGGTTTTACATTAGTTCTCCCCTATAAAGAGTTGCTCATCAACCGCCACCGGACCCAAAGAATCAGCAAGGAGTTCAAATATTTGGAAACTCAGCTAAACATAATGGAATTCTCAGCCGACTGCAGTGAAATGGGGAATATCTGACCTTGAGGCTGATAACAATTTTGCATTAGTGTGCACTCCTCACAACAGTATTAATAACTCAAGTCTACATCGATACAAAATCCTCACAGCAGTAATGATCAAGTCAGCCGCAAGACAAGTCAGGTACAAGATCAACAGTATATTTTCAGTCAAATGTTTGGATCCTATCTAACACTTTAGCTCAGCCATGCATGATTCTTGAAATATGTTATCGTCCGAAATAAAGTCGGAATGTGATATGCTCAAGGCAGACAGTCAAACAAATTTTCTCATGCAAATAATCAGCCCCAGAATATTATGGGCGTGTGTATAGATTTCAGTCTGCATACCTTAGTATGATGTTTTTAAAATAAGAAACTTGGTCTTCCTCCACACGTTAGCAGAAGAAATTTATGATGCAAGGCTCCTTGATTTTTCCTCAGCCTGATATGTGCATAATTTCTGGTCCAAGATACCCGGTCTTTCTCAGCAAGATACCTCGGTAAAGGCTTCTGATAGACGGAAATGAATTTTTCTCAACAAGTAAACCCGAGGAGAAGCTTCTCAAGTACGGAACTCAGGCTTCTCCAGCACAATGATCAGACCAAGCTTCATGTGTAAGCAATAGAGCCTTCTTCTGCATGATACCCAGACAAAAGATTGGAGCAGAAGATAACAAGTCTTCCTCAGCAAGCTACTCAGATGGCTTATCTCGTAAGCCATTCAGTCTGCGTTAGTATCATACTAATACACCATCCTTAGAAGTTATATGATAAGTTGTCAATGTATGGCAGTCCCGCTCAAGAATCAGATCCGCAAAAAATTTTGGTCGGAAGCACAAATCCGTCAGGGCATGTGTCTTCTTCAGAAGGCCAATGTTTGGTTGCATGTGAATCTTATATATGGCGAGCATGTATCCCTAGTCATACTAGTCACTCATACGAGATTGCGGCAAGGATCCAGCAAATTTACCTAAGGAAAGTAAGGATCCCCCAACCTCATAAATCATGCAACTGAAGATAAGCAGAGCTACACATCTTATACAAGGATCTATAAGGTCTGGTTAAGACATCACAGAATAAACGGTCTTGACATTGGCCACCAAGGCCCATATTCCCGCACCAACAAGGATATCTCGTGAACTCTTGTATGGCTGGCCTCAACAATGAGCTTGGTACAGCTACAAACCCTAGTATATGCCATATATGTGCGGAACCAGGTCAGAAAACAGGCACAAGGGAATAATGTCAAAAATATTGCACTAATCACGTCCCTGGTCATACGAAGAATCAAGGACAGGTGTGGCCAAGGTATTTCAGTAAGGTATCCTCACAAAGAAAATCATGACCGTTAAAAGGTCGGACTGACAGCAAAGGTATGATGATTTTTGCACGACCATCAGGGTCCGGATACCCAAATCAGTCGGTAGCCGTAATTCCATATGGATCCAAAAAGGCATACCCTCAGCGGCCTACTCTGTTTTACAAGGATTTCATATCCCGCTGACCCGCTTGGAATAGTTAGTGTGGAAATATCCAAATGGGTATACCGACAAAATGAGAAAATCAAAATCCAAACAATCAGCTCAGACCCGGTATACTCACCAGCGGAATCAAGTACACGGTCAGCCTGTCAGGAAAAGCAATTGTCCGTCAGCCCCTGTCAGGCCAGTCTCAAGATGAAAAAATTTGAGGTATGACACAGCTATGACTCCATACACCGTTATACTACTCCTGACAAAAAGGCAGTCGAATCTTTGGTACATATCTCATACTCGAGCCAAAGGGGTAAATCAAAATAAATCAGTACCACTTATGAGCAGTCAGATTCCGTCAGAGATGGCCTGATTAATTCTCAGCGTTTATTGAAACCAAAAGGCCTGCATTTATTTAAAAGCAACCCCATGACAGAAGTAAAAAGGTTTTCATGACCAAAATAAAATTTATGCTCAGATCCATTGGATATCACCAAAGGTATATCAACGTCAGTAAAAAGACATTGGTATATGAGCAAAGACCTGTCAGGATTTGGGGAAAGGTGAAGCAAACCACCCCAGAGCAAGGGAAGAAAATCGTATGAAATTCTTCGGGGAACAATAAATAAAGGAAAAAGGATACCCGAGTTTGAAACGGTGTCCTCAAGTCATACTTGTTCCCTGAGCAAGGAAATCTCGAGGACGAGATTTCTTTAAGGGGGTAAGAGTTGTAACAGCCTGGATTTTGGCCCTTTTTCTTTTAATTTATTTGGTTTTTGCTCTGTTTTTCTTTTTGGAGTGGTTCTGTAGCCTTGTCACCTGGGAAATCTGTTGGGGAACGTAGTAATTTCAAAAAAAATCCCACGCACACGCATGATCATGGTGATGCATAGCAACGAGAGGGGAGAGTGTTGTCCACGTAGCCTTGTAGACCGAAAGCGGAAGCGTTAGCACAACGCGGTTGATGTAGTCGTACGTCTTCACGATCCGACCGATCAAGTACTGAGCGCACGGCACCTCCGAGTTCTGCACACGTTCAACTCGATGACGTCCCTCGAACTCCGATCCAGCCGAGTGTTGAGGGAGAGTTTTGTCAGCACGACGGCATGGTGACGATGATGATGTTCTACCGACACAGGGCTTCTCCTAAGCACCGCTACGATACAATCGAGGTGGATTATGGTGGAGGGGGGGCACCGCACACGGCTAAGAGATTAAGAGATCAATTGTTGTGTTTTTGGGGTGCCCTCTCTATGGTACGCCCTAGGGGAGTCCTACTCCCATCGGGAGTAGGATTCTCCCTTTCCTAGTAGAACTAGGAGCCCTTCCAAGTAGTAGGAGTAGGAGGGAAGGAAAGGAAGGGAAAAGGAGAAGTAAGGAAGGGGGCGCCCCCTCCCTAGTCCAATTCGGACCAGCCCATGGGGAGGGGTGCGGCCACCCTTCGAGGCCTTTCTCTCCTTTCCCGTATGGCCCATTAAGGCCCAATACGAATTCCTGTAACTCCCCGGTACTCCCGAAAATACCCGAATCACTCGGAACCTTTCCGATGTCCGAATATAGTCATCCAATATATCGATCTTTACGTTTCGACCATTTCAAGACTCCTCGTCATGTCCCCGATCTCATCCGGGACTCCGAACTCCTTCGGTATATCAAAACACATAAACTCATAATATAACCGTCATCGAACTTTAAGCGTGCGGACCCTACGGGTTCGAGAACTATGTAGACATGACCGAGACACGTCTCTGGTCAATAACCAATAACGGAACCTGGAGTTTATGTACACGTCATTGTACAAAGATCTTTATCGGTCAAACCGCATAACAACATACGTTGTGCCCTTTGTCATCGGTATCTCAATACCTAGTTCGATCTCGTTACCGGCAAGTCTCTTTACTCGTTCCATAATAAATCATCCCGCAACTAACTCATTAGTTGCAATGCTTGCAAGGCTTATAGTGATGTGCATTACTAAGTGGGCCCAGAGATACCTCTCCGACAATCAGAGTGACAAATCCTAATCTTGAAATACGCCAACCCAACAAGTATCTTCGGAGACACCTGTAGAGCACTTTTATAATCACCCAGTTACGTTGTGATGTTTGGTAGCACACAAAGTGTTCCTCCGATAAACGGGAGTTGCATAATCTCTTAGTCATAGGAACATGTATAAGTCATGAAGAAAGCAATAGCAATAAACTAAATGATCAAGTGCTATGCTAACGGAATGGGTCAAGTCAATCACATCATTCTCCTAATGATGTGATCCCGTTAATCAAATGACAACTCATGTCTATGGTTAGGAAACATAACCATCTTCGATCAACAAGCTAGTCAAGTAGAGGCATACTAGTGACACTCTGTTTGTCTATGTATTCACACATGTATCATGTTTCCGGTTAATACAATTCTAGCATAAATAATAAACATTTATCATGATATAAGGAAATAAATAATAACTTTATTATTGCCTCTAGGGCATATTTCCTTCATTCTCCCACTTGCACCAGAGTCAATAATCTAGTTCACATCGCCATGTGATTTAACACCAATAGTTCACATCACCATGTGATTAACACCCATAGTTCATATCGTCATGTGACCAACACCCAAAGGGTTTACTAGAGTCAATAATCTAGTTCACATCGCTATGTGATTAACACCCAAAGAGTACTAAGGTGTGATCATGTTTTGCTTGTGAGAGAAGTTTAGTCAATGGGTCTGCCACATTCAGATCATAAGTATTTTGCAAATTTCTATGTCAACAATGCTCTGCACGGAGCTACTCTAGCTAATTACTCCCACTTTCAATATGTATCCAGATTGAGATTTAGAGTCATCTGGATCAGTGTCAAAATTTGCATCGACGTAACCGTTTACGACGAACCTTTTTGTCACCTCCATAATCGAGAAACATATCCTTATTCCACTAAGGATTATTTTGACCAATGTCCAGTGATCTACTCCTAGATCACTATTGTACTCCCATGCCAAACTCAGGGCAGGGTATACAATAGGTGTGGTACACAGCATGGCATACTTTATAGAACCTATGGCTGAGGCATAGGGAATGACTTTCATTCTCTCTCTATCTTCTGTTGTGGTCGGGTTTTGAGTCTTACTCAACTTCACACCTTGTAACACAGGCAAGAACTCCTTCTTTGACTGTTCCATTTTGAAATACTTCAAAATCTTGTCAAGGTATGTACTCATTGAAAAACTTATCAAGCGTCTTGATCTATCTCTATAGATCTTGATGCTCAATATGTAAGCAGCTTCACCGAGGTCTTTCTTTGAAAAACTCCTTTCAAACATTCCTTTATGCTTTGCAGAATAATTCTACATTATCTCCGATCAACAATATGTCATTCACATATACTTATCAGAAATGTTGTAGTGCTCCCACTCACTTTCTTGTAAATGCAGGCTTCACCACAAGTCTGTATAAAACTATATGCTTTGATCACCTTATCAAAGCGTATATTCCAACTCCGAGATGCTTGCACCAGTCCATAGATGGATCGCTGGAGCTTGCATATTTTGTTAGTACCTTTAGGATTGACAAAACCTTCTGGTTGCATCATATACAACTCTTCTTTAATAAATCCATTAAGGAATGCAGTTTTGTTTATCCATTTGCTAGCTTTCATAAAATGTGGCAATTGCTAACATGATTCGGACAGACTTAAGCATAGATACGAGTGAGAAACTCTCATCGTAGTCAACACCTTGAACTTGTCGAAAACCTTTTTGCGACAATTCTAGCTTTGTAGATAGTAACACTACTATCAGCGTCCGTCTTCCTCTCGAAGATCCATTTATTTTCTATGGCTTGCCGATCAACGGGCAAGTCAACCAAAGTCCACACTTTGTTCTCATACATGGATCCCATCTCAGATTTTATGGCCTCAAGCCATTTCACGGAATCTGGGCTCATCATCGCGTCCTCATAGTTCGTAGGCACGTTATGGTCAAGTAACATGACCTCCAGAACAGGATTACCGTACCACTGTGGTGCGGATCTCACTCTGGTTTACCTACGAGGTTTCGGTAGTAACTTGATCTGAAGTTACATGATCATCATCATTAGCTTCCTCACTAATTGGTGTAAGCATCACTTGAACTGATTTTAGTGATGAACTACTTTCCAATTCGGGAGAAGGTACAGTTACCTTATCAAGTTCTACTTTCCTCCCACTCACTTCTTTCGAGAGAAACTCCTTCTCTAGAAAGGATCCATTCTCAGCAATGAATAACTTGCCTTCGGATCTGTGATAGAAGGTGTACCCAACATTTTCTTTTGAGTATCCTATGAAGACGCACTTCTCCGATTTGGGTTTGAGCTTATCAGGTTGAAACTTTTTCACATAAGCATTGCAACCTCAAACTTTAAGAAACAACAGCTTAGGTTTGTTGCCAAACCATAGTTCATACGGTGTCGTCTCAACGGATTTAGATGGTGCCCTATTTAACGTGAATGTAGCTGTCTCTAATGCATAACCCCAAAACGATAGTGGTAATCGATAAGAAACATCATAGATCGCACCATATCTAATAAAGCACGGTTACGACGTTTGGACACACCATTACACTGTGGTGTTCCAGGTGGCGTGAGTAGTGAAACTATTTCACATTGTTTTAACTGAAGGCCAAACTCGTAACTCAAATATTTTACTTCTGCGATCATATCATAGAAAATTTTATTTTTGTTACGATGATTCTCCACTTCACTCTGAAATTCTTTGAATTTTTCAAATATTTCAGACTTGTGTTTCATCAAGTAGATATACTCATATCTGCTCAAATCATTTGTGAAGATCAGAAAATAATGATACCTGCCACGAGCCTCAATATTCATCGGACCACATACATCAGTATGTATGATTTCCATCAAATTTGTTGCTCACTCCATTGTTCCGGAGAACGGAGTCTTAGTCATCTTGCCCATGAGGCATGGTTCGCAAGCATCAACTGATTCATAATCAAGTGATTCCAAAAGCCCATCAGCATGGATTTTCTTCATGCGGTTTACACCAATATGACCTAAACGGGAGTGCCACAAATAAGTTGCACTATCATTATTAACTTTGCATCTTTTGGCTTAAATATTATAAAAATGTGTATCACCACGATCGAGATCCAACAAACCATTTTCATTGGGTGTATGACCATAGAAGGTTTTATTCATATAAACAGAACAACAATTATTCTCTGACTTACATGAATAACCATATTGCAATAAACATGATCCAATCATATTCATGCTCAACGCAAACACTAAATAACATTTATTTTAGGTTTAACACTAATCCCGAAAGTATAGGGAGTGTGTGATGATGATCATATCAATCTTGGAACCATTTCCAATACACATCGTCACTTCACCCTTAACTAGTCTCTGTTCATTCTGCAACTCCCGTTTCGAGTTACTATTCTTAGCAACTGAACTAGTATCAAATAGTAAGGGGTTGCTATAAACATTAGTAAAGTACACATCAATAACATGTATATAAAATATACCTATGTTCACTTTGCCATCCTTCTTATCCGCCAAATACTTGGGGCAGTTCCGCTTCCAGTGACCAGTCCCTTTGTAGTAGAAGCACTCAGTTTTAGGCTTACGTCCAGACTTGGGTTTTTCACTTGGGCAGCAACTTGCTTGTCGTTCTTCTTGAAGTTCCCCTTTCTTCCCTTTGCCCTTTTCTTGAAACTAGTGGTCTTGTCAACCATCAACGCTTGATGTTTTTCTTGATTTCTACCTTCATCGATCTCAGCACCATGAAGAGCTTGGGAATCGTTTCCGTTATCCCTTGCATATTATAGTTCATCACGAAGTTCTACTAACTTGGTGATGGTGACTAGAGAATTATGTCAATCACTATTTTATCTGGAAGATTAACTCCCACTTGATTCAAGCAATTGTAGTACCCAGACAATCTGAGCACATGCTCACTGCTTGAGCTATTCTCCTCCATCTTTTACTCTAGAACTTGTTGGAGACTTCATATCTCTCAACTCGGGTATTTACTTGAAATATTAACTTCAACTCCTGGAACATCTCAAATGGTCCATGACGTTCAAAATGTCTTTGAAGTCCCGATTCTAAGCGTTTAAGCATTGTGCACTAAACTATCAAGTAGTCATCATATTGAGCTAGCCAAACATTCATAACATCTGCATCTGCTCCTGCAATAGGTTTATCACCTAGCGGTGCATCAAGGACATAATCCTTCTGTGCAACAATGAGGATAATCCTCAGATCACGGATCCAATCCGCATCATTGCTACTAACATTTTTCAACTTAGTTTTCTCTAGGAACATATAAAAATTAAACGGGGAGCAACATCGCGAGCTATTGATCTACAACATAGATATGCTAATAATACCAGGACTAAGTTCATGATAAATTAAAGTTCAATTAATCATATTACTTAAGAACTCCCACTTAGATAGACATCCCTCTAATCATCTAACTGATCACGTGATCCAAATCAACTAAACCATAACCGATCATCACGTGAAATGGAGTAGCTTTCAATGGTGAACATCATTATGTTGATCATATCTACTATATGATTCACGCTCGACCTTTCGGTCCCAGTGTTCCAAGGCCATATCTGCATATGCTAGGCTCGTCAAGTTTAACCTGAGTATTCTGCGTGTGCAAAACTGGCTTGCACCCGTTGTAGATGGACGTAGAGCTTATCACACCCGATCATCACATGGTGTCTGGGCACAACGAACTTTTGCAATGGTGCATCCTCAAGGAGAACACTTTTATCTTGAAATTTAGTGAGAGATCATCTTATAATGCTACCGTCATAACTAAGCAAAGTAAGATGTATAAAAGATAAGCATCTCATGCAATCAAAATATGTGACATGATATGGCCATCATCATCTTATGCCTTTGATCTCTATCTCCAAAGCATCGTCATGATCTCCATCGTCACCAGCATGACACCATGATCTCCATCATCTTGATCTATATCAATGTGTTGTCACATGGTCGTCTCGCCAACTATTGCTCTTGCAACTATTGCTATCGCATAGCGATAAAGTAAAGCAATTATTTGGCACTTGCATCTTATGCAATAAAGAGACAACCATAAGGCTTCTGCCAATTGCCGATAACTTCAACAAAACATAATCATCTTATACAACAACTTATATCTCATCACGTCTTGAACATATCACATCACACCATGCCTTGCAAAAACAAGTTAGACGTCCTCTACTTTGTTGTTGCAAGTTTTACGTGGCTACTACTGGGCTTAGCAAGAACCATTCTTACCTATGCATCAAAACCACAATGATAGTTTGTCAAGTTGGTGCTGTTTTAACCTTCGCAAGGACCGGGCGTAGCCACACTCGGTTCAACTAAAGTTGGAGAAACTGACACCCGCTAGTCACCTCTGTGCATAGCACGGCGGCAAAACCAGTCTCGCGTAAGCGTATGCGTAATGTCGGTCCGGACCGCTTCATCCAACAATACCGCTGAACCAAAGTGCGACATGCTGGTAAGCAGTATGACTTATATCGCCCACAACTCACTTGTGTTCTACTCGTGCA
This sequence comes from Triticum aestivum, assembly GCF_018294505.1. NCBI lineage: Eukaryota > Viridiplantae > Streptophyta > Magnoliopsida > Poales > Poaceae > Triticum > Triticum aestivum. The sequence continues at coordinate 232,980,023 of NC_057797.1, read as the reverse complement.
TATGACATCTACGCATAAAACCTGGCTCTGATACCACTGTTGGGGAACATAGTAATTTCAAAAAAAATTCCTACGCACACGCATGATCATGGTGATGCATAGCAACGAGAGGGGAGAGTGTTGTCCACATACCCTTGTAGACCGAAAGCAGAAGCGTTAGCACAATGCGGTTGATGTAGTCGTACGTCTTCACGATCCGACCGATCAAGTACCGAACGCACGTCACCTCCGAGTTCTGCACACGTTCAACTCGATGACGTCCCTCGAACTCCGATCCAGCCGAGTGTTGAGGAAGAGTTTCGTCAGCACGACGGCGTGGTGACGATGATGATGTTCTACCGGTGCAAGGCTTCGCCTAAGCACCGCTACCATATGATCGAGGTGGATTATGGTGGAGGGAGGCACCGCACACGGCTAAGAGATTAAGAGATCACTTATTGTGTTTTTGGGGTGCCCCTGCCCCCGTATATAAAGGAGTGGAGGAGGGGGGGCCGGCCCTCTCTATGGCGTGCCCTAGGGGAGTCCTACTCCCACCGGGAGTAGGATTCTCCCTTTCCTAGTAGAACTAGGAACCCTTCCAAGTAGTAGGAGTAGAAGGGAAGGAAAGGGATGGGAAAAGGAGAAGGAAGGAAGGGGGCGCCCCCCCTCCCTAGTCCAATTCGGACTAGCCCATGGGGAGGGGTGCAGCCACCCTTTGAGGCCTTTCTCTCCTTTCCCATATGGCCAATTAAGGCCCAATACGAATTCAAGTAACTCCCCGGTACTCCCGAAAATACCCGAATCACTCGGAACCTTTCCGATGTCCGAATATAGTCGTCCAATATATCGATTTTTACGTTTCGACCATTTCGAGACTCCTCGTCATGTCCCCGATCTCATCCGGGACTCCGAACTCCTTCGGTATATCAAAACACATAAACTCATAATATAACCGTCATCGAACTTTAAGCGTGCGGACCCTACGGGTTCGAGAACTATGTAGACATGACCGAGACATGTCTTTGGTCAATAACCAATAGCGGAACCTGGATGCTCATATTGGCTCCTACATATTCTACAAAGATCTTTATCGGTCAAACCGCATAACAACATTATGTTGTTCTCTTTGTCATCGGTATGTTACTTGCCCGAGATTCGATCGCCGGTATCTCAATACCTAGTTCAATCTCCTTACCGGCAAGTCTCTTTACTCGTTCCGTAATACATCATCCCGCAACTAACTCATTAGTTGCAATGCTTGCAAGGCTTATAGTGATGTGCATTACCGAGTGGGCCCAGAGATACCTCTCCGACAATCGGAGTGACAAATCCTAATCTCGAAATATGCCAACCCAACAAGTATCTTTGGAGACACCTGTAGAGCACCTTTATAATCACCCAGTTACGTTGTGACGTTTGGTAGCACACAAAGTGTTCCTCCGATAAACGAGAGTTGCATAATCTCATAGTCATAGGAACATGTATAAGTCACGAAGAAAGCAATAGAAATAAACTAAACGATCAAGTTATATGCTAATGGAATGGGTCAAGTCAATCACATCATTCTCCTAATGATGTGATCCCGTTAATCAAATGACAACTCATGTCTATGGTTAGGAAACATAACCATCTTCGATCAACAAGCTAGTCAAGTAGAGGCATACAAGTGACACTCTGTTTGTCTATGTATTCACACATGTATCATGTTTCCGGTTAATACAATTCTAGCATGAATAATAAACATTTATCATGATATAAGGAAATAAATAATAATTTTATTATTGCCTCTAGGGCATATTTCCTTCAAAATCATCCTCATTTCCTCTCCCAAGTGACTCATGATTATAAAAGCTTTGCCAAGATCATGTCACTTCACTTCATGACCAAACCCTAATTTCTTTTTCTCAGGAACATTCCTTTTCCTATTAAAGGAATAACCCTGTCTGCCCTAGGTTGTGAAGCAACCTATATTTGTGTCCACCCAAAAATCATAAAATAATTCTCATAAATTGCTTGGGTCATATCTTCCTCGAATATTGCAAAATATTTCATTGGTCATATTTCTCATCTTGCTCAATAAATTCATTTCCTATTCTGTCCTAAATGGCACATTGTGAAGCAACTGCCATTTATCTTTGCCCATTTTACCCCAAACTTTTTGGACATCTTTTCCTGTCCAAATAATTGACTTGCGCCAAAATTCAACTTTATTTGCCTAGCCAAACTTCCTCAGCAATTTTTAAAACTTTATGTCAGACAAAAGGCATTGTGAAGGAAGTACTATCTAGGGTTATCCAAATAAGTTGAAATTTTGCACACACCTTTATGTGCTCGTATTTTGACACTCCTTCAAATTTCAACCCCATCCAATCATCTATGTGAGCACAGGACCAAATCTTTGATTCTGGCAATATTTTCAGGTTGTGAAGCAAGTATAATTTATATTGCTTCAAAAATCCTGATAAATTACTAGATTGTTCTACTACCCAAATTACTTATCTCCACCTAATTTGGCACCATTTCACCTAGCCAATATTTCTCTAGAATTTTTGCAAGATTCTGGTCAGTGAAGATGTTTGTGAAGCAAGTACCACTTTGGCTTATCCATTTGGTATGAAATTTATACAGCATCTTACTATGACCAAATCATTAGGCCTTGCCATATTTCAGCTCAAGTTGATGCTTCATCAGAGTGCATCATCCTAATCTAGTTTCTGGACCAGTTTATGTGGTTGTTAAGCAACTACATTAAATCTTGATCCTAATCTCCTCAAAGTTACCAGGATGAAAGTCCTTCTTACCCTAAACCTCGCAGACAACTCCATTTCTACTAATCACCTTCCTGTTGATCACCAGTGCTCACCAAAGTTTACTGTAGTAAACTTCACAGGTTAATTACCATTCAACCAGAGCACTTTTAACCAAACTACCATCACAGGTGCAACCTCCCCAGGAAGAACAAGCCCCCAGACATCGTTTGGCCGGCCATGTGACACAGTGTGCACTAGTGCATGCGGTGATCACGAGCTTTGGCATGCAATGCGCGTGCTCTGCTGGCGTTGGCCGCGTCCAGGATGGATTCTAGCTCCGGCCCCTCTCCCTCTCGTCGTCTTTGAGCTCGTGAACATGTCCAACATCTAGCCCGCGTTATCGCCATCCTCCTAGAGCCTTCTCCCCCTCCGTCAGCCCCTCCGTCAGCGCTCGTCGCCGCGCGCCCACGGGCGCACTGTGGCCGACTAAGGCTTTAATGGCGTTCGGCCACTTCTCCTTTGCGCCCTCGCCCCCCCTCACCCTGTGCGCTTCTGTAGCTTGTCCGCTCCCCCTTCGTTGCGATCCCGCGCCTCCCTGTGATCGCTGTGCATCGCTAGAGCCTTGGCCGAGCTCGTGCGGCGGTGACCGGCTCAGGCACCTCGCCCCGCCTATATATAGGCCTCCCCCGAGCCGTTTGAGCACACCACCAGCCTCACACCACCTCCAGCAACCTCCTCGGCCTCTCCCTCGAGCTCAAGAGCCTCTCCTCGCTGGCCTATGCCCCCATGGCCGCCGTATCCACTCTCGGCCTCATCCTTGATTCCAGCCGTCCTCGCCTCCCCTCCACTCCCTGACTCCACCAACGCCTCCTCCACCCTCCGGCAAACCCCCCCCAAGCTCTCACCTCGCCTCCCCGTCGCCGGAGCACCTCGCCCCAAGACAATGGCTGCCGAAACCGCCTCTGCTCTCCCCTTCGCCGTGGTCGCTCCGCTCTTCTCCGGCGTCTCCTCTGTGCGGGGATGGATGCGGCAGGCCACGCCGAGCCCACCGGTGGCCTCCATTTGGCCGGGGACGGCCTGAGCCGACAGGGCCATCGCCGGTGGCGCCCCTCCCCTGCTCCTCCTTTGTCCCGTGCAGGGACAGGGTGAGGAAGAAGATGATCATGAGCCAGCTGGGCCCCGCATTGCCTCCCGACCCCACCTGTCAACGGCTGCGCGTTGCCACGTCAGTTAAGTGGAAGCGTAATCTCACGAATACACTTTCGTTTCAGTGAAAGCATAAACAGCTGTGGCTTCGGCCGAAAATACGCCTTCATTGTCCCGAAAGCGTAGTTCCTGGAATGCGCTTTCAGCTTTTCTGTTTTGGCCCAGTCTATAAAAATTTGTATTACAGATAGGTCCCTGGCAGAAAAACTATCATATCTTTTTGCTCGAGACTCCGATTAACGTGAATCCAAAGCCCACGTCTTTGTTTCGTCGAGCCCGTTCTGTTGGTTTCATTTTCACTATGGTTTGACATACTGGAAATGACCACTTTGCCCTTGCCCGTAAACAGCCCCTCCAAGAGAGAACCGTTTTCCGGTGATTCTTTCCGCGGCTTCACCGCACTTCTCCCCGGTGATTTCTTCCACCCAGGCAAGCCACAACCACCATTTGCATGATAGTCGTGCAGTAGCATTGGTTTTCAACTTGAATCTTTAATAATTGTATGCTTGTTGTGCTACTGATGTCATTATGTCGGTTATGTTTATGGATCGGTGATTACCGCCATGCTATGTTTCTCGGACCTTGTTATCATGAACTACTTGCTAGTATTACTTCCATATTGTCATGCTTAATAGTAATACATGTTGGCTTGGTCATGTTCTTCGGTGCATGACTAACGTCGGTTACCGAGTACTGTTAATATGCATTGTTCCTTTACTCCTAGCTAGTTAAGTGTTTACTCGGTAATGTTATTGATGAGTTCTTGCATGTTATTTATGGTTGATGATAATGGTCATGTTATGCTATGAGTATTGTTGTACTTGTAATATTCATGCTCATCATTATGCCATGGTCAGTTGGAGATGATTCATTGTTGATATGGTGGATAGTTATGTTGCATCCCGTGCTTATGTTGATATCATGCTCATGCTTTGTAATTGCATCATCTTAAGTTTATCATGGCTCAGCATATTGCATTAAAGTTTAGCCGGATTAAATTGAACTTGAACAACTGTTGGCTGAGTCATGGTGCCACCTTATCGAACTGACCAGTGCAACCACGCTTACCTTTATGGGATGGTCCTAACTGGGTCTATTGTCGTGCCTCTCACCAGTGCATCCAACTAGGGAAGGTTATGGGAACGCGCTACCCTAATCAGGTAGGCGGACATAAGCATTGTGTGCCCGTTGTTGTTATTATGGGTCCGGTCCCCATGAGGGACGTTTTGGCCACGACGGTGGTCGTTGTGTCTTTGGTAGACACGGGGCTACCCAGGACTAGCCCAGTGGGGAGTGTGTCGGAGTGGCTGGGAGAGTGTCATGGCAGTAGATCAGTTTTGTGGGAATGTCGTTGGTCCACCCGAATGGGAGTGCGAGGCCATGGGTTCCATAGTGTGGGTACAATGTACTACCCTCTGCAGAATGTATATGAAATCTATTGATAGCCGCGCCCGCGGATAAGGACCCAGTTCGTAGTTGGTCACACTATGAGTCAACAGTCATAATAATAATAATAATGTGCTCAATGAGGAGATAAGTTGGTTGTGATCGCCAGAAGGATCACGATTTGGGACCAAGTGTTGGTCATGGATGTGATCGCCAGAATGATCACCGTGGTATCGAGGATACCGAGTTTTTTGATATTCGTGATGTTGTGCGAGAATCGTGGGTAAGGATCAAGCTCCTTGTGGTCATTTGATGATTTCTATGGTATTTTTTATACCAAGCTTGATTTGATCCTGAGATGATCGTGTAATGTCTGAAGTTGGTAAGTGATGCATGTGATGGTTACGAGGTAACCCGAGCAGAATAAATGGTGCATGTAGTGTCATCATGTCGCATGCTAGTATCATCAGATTTATACGTTCATGCCATGATCATATTGTTCTAGCGATATTATGTACATGTTATGTTATCCTGATGATCTCATGATAATTCCTGTTTAACCTATAATTGCCATGTTGTTGTTTGTCTTGAATGCTTCTGGTTATTGTGAGCTTGCAAGTACATTCAATGTACTAACCTGACATGTCATGCCAGTTTGCAGGTCGTGCCTAGATTGCCTGCTTGTTTGGTGTTGTTCCTATGTTCGCGAGCTAGGATAAACGTTCCAGCCAGAGTCACTGCGGAGTGGAGTTCACCACCGTCGTCGTTGTTCCGCTGCTAGAAGTTTTTCCGCTGCTTCGAGTTGTTCTGCTGCTCGCATAGAGCAACTGAGGATGGCGTAGTGTCTCCATGCCGATGTTATTCCTTGTAATATCGGAGACCTTGTATTCATATTCGTGTAATAATAGAAAGATGGTTTGTTCTATGCTAAGCAGTGTCGTATTCCAGAAGACTTCTCCTCGATCTCTGGGCTGGAATACGGGGCGTTCCGGTTTCTCTGAGCCGGGGTGCCACACTCAAGAACAGCGTCACCTAGGAAGCAAAAATTTGCAATGAATAAAGCACTAGAACAAAAACTAATTGGACCATTGGAGGAGTCACATACCAAAGAACAATCCCCCAAAGCAGTTTTGTGAATGGAGCTTTGAGCTAGGAGATCGAAAACGGAAGCAAGATGAGCTAGAACTCGTGCTTGAGCTGGTTGGTGATTTTTTTGGAGGAAGGAGTGTGTGGTGGCTGGAATAAGTGAAGGGGGCCTACCAGGGGCCCACGAGGCAGGGGGGCGCGCCCAGGGGGTAGGGCGCGCCATGAACCCTCGTGGCTAGGTGCTGGCTCCCCCTGATGTGTTATCAGTGCCAGATATTCTCAAATATTCCAGAAAAATTCATATTAAAATTTCAGGGCATTTGGAGAACTTTTGTTTTCGAGGTATTTTTTATTGCACGGATAATTCAGAAAACTGATAGAAATTACTATTTTTGCTTTATTTAATATAAATAACAGAAAGTAAAAAGAGGGTACACAGAGTTGTGTTTTCTAAATTCACCCATCTCATGTTCTTCAAAAGGAATCCACTAACAAGGTTGATCAAGTCTTGTTAACAAACTCATTCCGAATAACATGGAACCGGAGAAATTTCGAATAACACTATGTTACCTCAAGGGGATATGCATGTCCCCAACAATAAGAATATCATATTTCTTCTTGACAGTAGGAAGAGGGAATTCAAAACCTCCAATAGTGATTGTTGAAATTTTTCCAATAGAATTGATACTGTGGACTTGAGGTTGTTTCCTCAGAAAGTGTACCATATGCTCATTACCGTTAACATCAAAAGTGACATTGCCTTTGGTGCAATCAATAACAGCCCCTGCAGTATTCAAAAAAGGTCCTCCAAGAATAATAGACATACTATCGTCCTCGGGAATATCAAGAATAACAAAGTCCGTTAAAATAGTAACGATTGCAACCACAACAGGCACATCCTCACAAATACCGACAGGTATAGCAGTTGATTTGTCAGCCATTTTCAAAGATATTTCAGTAGGCGTCAACTTATTCAAATCAAGTCTATGATATAAAGAGAGAGGCATAACACTAACACCGGCTACAAGATCACATAAAGCAGTTTTAACATAGTTTCTTTTAATGGAGCATGGTATAGTTGGCACTCCTGGATCTCCAAGGTTTTTTGGTATTCCACCCTTAAAAGTATAATTAGGAAGCATGGTGGAAATTTCAGCTTCCGGTATCTTTCTCTTATTTGTAACAATATCCTTCATATACTTATCATAAGGATTCATTTTAAGCATATTGGTCAAATGCATACGCAAAAAGATAGGTCTAATCATTTCAGCAAAACGCTCAAAATCCTCATCATCCTTTTTCTTGGATGGTTTAGGAGGAAAAGGCATGGGTTTCTGAACCCATGGTTCTCTTTCTTTGTCGTGCTTCCTAGCAACAAAGTCTCTCTTATCATAACGTTGATTCTTTGATTGTGGGTTATCAAGATCAACAGCAAGTTCAATTTCTACATCATTATTATTGCTAGGTTGAGCATCAACATGAACATCATCATTAACATTATCATTAGGTTCATGTTCATTACCAGATTGTGTTTCAGCATCAGAGATAAAAATATCATTAGGATTCTCAGGTGTGTCTACAACAGGTTCACTAGAAGCATGCAAAGTCCTATCGTTTTTCTTTTTCTTCCTCTTAGAAGGACTAGGTGCATCAACGTTATTTCTCTGAGAATCCTGCTCAATTCTCTTAGGGTGGCCCTTAGGATACAAAGGTTCCTGAGTCACTTTACCTCCTCTAGTTGCAACTCTCACAACAATGTCATTATTCTTACTATTCAATTCATTGAGCAAACCATTCTGAGCTTTAATTACTTGTTCTACTTGAGTGGTAACCATAGAAGCATGTTTACTAATGAGTTTAAGTTCACCTTTAACTCTAGACATATAATCACCCAAGTGTTCAACCATATAAGCATTGCATTTTAGTTGTCTACCAAAATAAGCATTAAAATCTTCTTGCTTAACCATAAAGCTATCAAATTCATCCAAACATTGGCTAGCAAACTTAGCAGGAGGGATTTCAGCTTTATCATATCTATAGAGAGAGTTTACCTTTACTAGCTGTGTAGGGTTATCGAGACCGTGTGTTTCTTCAATAGGTGATGAATTAAGACCATCTATTTCTTCAACAGGAGGTAAATTCTTAACATCTTCAGCTTTTATACCTTTTTTCTTTCATAGATTTCTTTGCCTCTTGCATATCTTTAGGACTGAGAAATAGAATACCCATTTTATTCGGAGTTGGCTTAGGAGTTGGTTCAGGAAGTGTCCAATTATTTTCATTAGTCAACATATTATTCAATAACAATTCAGCTTGATCAACAGTTCTTTCCCTGAAAATACAACCAGCACAACTATCCAGGTGGTCTGTGGAAGCATCGGTTAGTCCATTATAAAAGATATCAAGTATTTCATTTTTCTTGAGAGGATGATCAGGCAAAGCATTAAGTAATCGGAGAAGCCTCCCCCAAGCTTGTGGGAGACACTCTTCTTCAATTTGCACAAAATTATATATTTCCCTTAAAGCAGCTTGTTTCTTATGAGCGGGGAAATATTTAGCAGAGAACTAGTAAATCATATCCTGGGGACTACGCACACAACCAGGATCAAGAGAATTAAACCATATCTTAGCGTCACCCTTTAATGAGAACGGAAATAATTTAAGGATATAATAGTAGCGAGTTTTCTCATCATTAGTGAACAGGGTAGCTATATCATTTAATTTAGTAAGATGTGCCACAACTATTTCAGATTCATAGCCATAAAAAGGATCAGATTCAACCAAAGTAATTATATCAGGATCAACAGAGAAATCATAATCCTTATCAGTAATAAAGATAGGTGAAGTAGCATAAGCAGGATCATATTTCATTCTAGCATTCAAAGATTTTTCTTTCAGCTTACCTAATAGTTTCTTAAGATCACTTCTATCATTGCAGGCAAGAAAGTCTCTAGCAGTTTCTTCATTCATAACATAACCCTCAGGCACAACATGCAATTCATATCTAGGGGGAGAATCTTCATCATCATTTTCATCAATATTATCAATTTCAATAATTTCATTCTCTCTAGCCCTAGCAAGTTGTTCATCAAGAAATTCACCTAGTGCCATAGTAGTATCAATCATAGAAGTAGTTTCATCATAAGTATCATGCAAAGCAGACATGGCATCATCAATAAGATGCGACCTATCGGAATCAATAACATGTGTAGGTGTCGCAAGTTTACTCAAAACAGAAGGTGGATCAAGTGCAGAGCTAGATGGCAGTTCCTTACCTCCCCTCGTAGTTGAGGGGAAAATCTTAGTTCTTTCGTCTTTCAAGTTCCTCATAGTGACCAGCAGATATAAATCCCAAGTGACTCAAATAATAGTGATATGCCCCCCGGGAATGGCGCTTGAAAATGGTCTTGATAACCCACAAGTATAGGGGATCACAACAGTTTTCCAGGGTAGAGTATTCAACCAAAATTTATTGATTCGACAAAAGGGGAGCCAAAGAATATTCTCAAGTATTAGCAGCTGAGTTGTCAATTAAACAACACCTGGAAACTTAATATGTGCAGCAAAGTATTTAGTAGCAAAGTAATATGATAGTAGTGGTAACGGTAGCAAAAGTAATATTTTTGGTTTTATAGTGATTGTAACAGTAGCAGCGGAAAAGTAAATAATCGAAGAACAATATATGAAAAGCTCGTAGGTAATGGATCGGTGATGGAGAATTATGTCGGATGTGATTATTCATGCAACAGTTATAACATAGGGTGACACAGAACTAGCTCCAATTTATCAATGTAATACAGGCATGTATTCCGAATATAGTCATACGTGCTTATGGAAAAGAACTTGCATGACATCTTTTGTCCTACCCTCCCGTGGCAGCGAGGTCCTATTGGAAACTAAGGGATATTAAGGCCTCCTTTTAATAGAGTACCAAACCAAAGCATTAACACATAATGAATACATGAACTCCTCAAACTACGGTCGTCACCGGGAGTGGTCCCAATCATTGTCACTTCGGGGTTGTCGGATCATAACACATAGTAGGTGACTATAGACTTGCAAGATAGGATCAAGAACTCACATATATTCATGAAAACATAATAGGTTCAGATCTGAAATCATGGCACTCGGGCCCTAGTGACAAGCATTAAGCATAGCAAAGTCATAGCAACATCAATCTCAGAACATAGTGGATACTAGGGATCAAACCCTAACAAAACTAACTCGATTACATGATAAATATCATCCAACCCATCACCGTCCAGCAAGCCTATGATGGAATTTCTCACACACGGCGGTGAGCATCATGGAATTGGTGATGGAGGAAGGTTGATGATGACGATTTCGACGGATTCCCCTCTCCGGAGCCCCGAATAGACTCCAGACCAGCCCTCCAGAGAGAGATTTGGGCTTGGCGGCTGCTCTGTATCATAAAACGCGATGAATCCTCCTCCCTGATTTTTTCTCCCGAACGTGATTATAGAGTTGGAATTGAGGTTGGTGGAGCACCAGGGGGCCCACGAGGTAGGGGGGTGCGCCTAGGGGGGTAGGTGCGGCCCCCACCCTCGTGGATAGGCTGTGGGCCCCTGGTCTTGATTCTTTCGCCGGTATTTTTTATTAATTCCAAAAATAATCTCCGTTGATTTTCACGTCATTCCGAGAACTTTTATTTCTACACAAAAATAACACCATAGCAATTCTGCTGAAAACAGCGTCAGTCCGGGTTTGTTCTATTCAAATCATGCAAGTTAGAGTCCAAAACAAGGGCAAAAGTGTTTGGAAAAGTAGAAACGGCGGAGACATATCAACTGTCATATTTTCATTAAAACAAGGCAGATGGCTTGCCATTTCCTTTATTAAAGAGAGAAATACTTAGGGACCTAGCAGCTCGCCTAGTTGTTTTTTAGTTTTAGAGACGGAGTAGGGTATCAACTGCGCTATGCGGGGGATGTAACCCGTTAGCCCGGGCTTTTATTTAAGCACATGATGAGCCCAGTTGATATCTTTTTTTGTTTCTAAAAATGGCTAGCCCAGTTCTATTTTTTTGGGACAATACCCAACCCAGGCCTACTTGTTTTTCTCAGCCCTGCTGAGCTGCAAATCTTTAAAGACGAGAAAATGTATTCGTCTTCCCCAGAAAATGGCTATAAGTAGTAAGAAATGGGATATAAATTTTAAAAACACAAAAAGCCGGTAACTAGATTCAAATTTCGTTTTTTCAGCATTTCAAGATTTTAAATTTCATTGTCTTTTGCGGGAAAAATTCGTTGTATTTTAATTTAAAATAAAATTATTTTTAATGTGACTCAAAATTTCGTGATTAGAGAGTTCGGACCCCACCGGAATATACAAAAATTTGTTGATTTTTTTAGCAGTTGCCAAAATATGGTCTGTAATGATACCAAAAAGAATATGGGCTTCAAAATATCCTAAAGAATTAGCAAATGGGCTGTAAGTTATTAAAAATAATGTCGAATGGGTTGTATGTTGTTTTCATAGATTTGGAGGCTGACTTGTGGGCCTACTAGGTTGACGATGACGTTGTCCTAAATTTTTTTGACACGTACGCAAGGCTTTGTTAACTTAGTCAACATAGAGCAGTGATTGTTGGATGTCCATACAACCGCCATCGTGCTCCTTCAATCTCTGATCTTCATCCTCATGTCGCCCAAACCAGCGCTGACAGGACCACCTGCTCCCTCCTTTCATGGTCGGCAATGCTGTCGTGCAGGCCTCATCGGCCAATTTACTCCCACCGCTGGCCAGGCCATCCCTTGACCCACCCGCAATTCCTATTATTTTCCGGCAATAGCAGTCTCATCTCGGCAACTGACCAGTCAGCCCTCATACTCCCCTCGACATGGGCATCCACTCTGTGGCTTTGCTTGCTCTGGGCCATTCCCTTCCTGGGCCTCGCTGTCGTCCACCGAGTTTTTTTGACATGGGTCATCCAGCGCGTTGGTGCTCTCGGCGCTTCGTGGTCAACATGGTCAACAAACGAGAGCCATTGTAAGAGGGATGTAAGTGGAGAGGATGAAAGTAGGGACCTACACAAGCAAGTGCCTCCTTATTACGTGAAAAAATGATTGCTCCTGCTGACAGCTGGGACCCACCGGCAAAATCTTCGCATGGAAGGAAGTGCCTCCTTATTATGCGAAGAAAACTATTCCTCCCGATGACAGCTCGGACCCGGCAGATTTGGTGGCTGACTTGTGGGCCTACTAAGCTGACGTGTATGCATGTGTTTGTCAACTTAGTCAATAAATGATTCTACCAGCTGGATTGTTGGATGTGAATCCAAAAGCCGTGCTGCTTCTTCAACCTCTGATATTCTTGATCTAGCCACCCAAACCAGCGGCGGCGGGACCGTCTGCTCCTGCCTCCCGTGGGCGGCAGTGTTGCCGCGCAGGCCTCACCACCCCACCCATAAGGCCACCGTCGGCCAGGGCTTCCCTCTACTCACCCACACCTCGTGTTATTCTCCGATGACAGTAGCCTCACACCGCAGCGGAACCAGTGAACCCTCGTACTCCCCTCCGCGTGGGCATCCCTTGCTTCATCTTCCTCGACTTCACATTGTTCCCTTAGCAGGCCTCGCCGTTGTCCACCGCCTTGGTGCTCTCAGCACGGCGTGGTCAACATTGTCAATGAACGACAGCCATCGGAAGACGACTATACATAGTGAGGCTGACAGTTGGACCCACCACCTACATCTTCTCACGCAAGGAAGTGCCTCCTTATTACGCACAAAAAAATGATTCCTCTTCCTGACAGCTGGGACCCACCGCATATATCTTCGCACGCAAGGGAGTGCCTCCTTATCCTCCCTGATGGCTGGGGCATATAGCTGGGATATACTGGTCGATCGGTCCCTCTGCAAGGATGAACCATAGCCGAGCAAGCAGCGGCACGTGTAGTAGTAGAGCCCCTGACATAGCAGTTTAGGCAGTTCCTTCTAAACTGTGTACACGCACTACTGCAGGATGCTGCTAACGCGACACTATGATTAGAGACCCTTCGACGAAACTGTGTGTGATGCAATAATCACAAACAATGGTGTAGAAGAACCGTAAAAAAGGTGCAAAATGTTTGCGATGTCGGAGCCATCAAACATGCGTCAGATTTTAGTTGCGTGTGCGATGCAGAGCATACAGTTGAGTTCAATGAACTGTTTGCGATGAGGAGGAACAAAAGAAATGGGCATCCAGATGAAGGCGTGTGCGATATACAGCATACGGTTCACTCGGATGAACTATTTTTGATGAGGAGGAACAATAGAAATGGGCAGCTAGATAAAGGTGTGTGCAATTGAGGGCATACTCTTCAGAAGGATTAACTGTTTGTGATTAGGCAACAGAACAGAAACGGGTCAGCCATATCAAAGTGTGTGTGATTATTAGCAAAAAAAAGTGTCTGCGATTGCTGGCATAAACTTCACATGGATGAACTTTTTGCGATTAGCCACAACAAACTGAAATAGTTAGATAGATCAACGTGTGTGCGCTAGACGGGCACACACATTCTAATTGAACGAAACGTGTGCGATGGTAATAATGAGCGCGCATGGTTGTTGGAACAAGACGTGTGCGGACGTTGCCTATTGCGGTGCACCCTATGGTGCAAATGCCACGTACGCGGCCGAGAAGGCGTACGTGCCCACGTTACGCCTTCCAGGAATTCTGCCACACTTAGAACCGTCAGTAAATTTTGAGCCTGCGTCCCGTCACATTCCAAATTGCAAACCTGTTCACACCGATGAAAACCTAAACGGTTTCCCACTTTGGAGCGTATTAGTACTCAGTTATAAATACTACCACTCCAAGATGGCTGCACATTCCTCCTCAACTCCTCATCCACAAAAACAAAACAAGTCATTCATCATCGTTCCCTTGCGTCTGCCATGGTTAGCGTGAGTTATGGGTCGAGATATTGCCACCAGGGAGATGCGAGAATGGAAGCGGAAGCACGTGAGATGTCCCGCCTCGCCGTGAACGCAGACGGCATGACTCGCCGTGTGGCCATAGCAGCACAGAGGTCCTACCGCGCCGCTGAAGCAGCACAGAGGTCCCGCCGCACCATCGATGCAGCAGATTGGTCCGGCCGCACCGCGGAAGCAGAAGAGATGTCCCGCCCTGCCGCGAATACAGCAGAGATGTCCTCCCGCGCCGTGGCGGACTGGAAAAATGTCTCGCCGGCAGGCAAGGACTCTTACAGGCGCATGCATGTGATCGTCCATACCAAGATGGATCAGATCTCCAGCTGGGTGAGGTTGCAGGACGACATGAAAGCCTCTTTTGAATAGGCTACCGGCATCATCCGTCAACTAAATGAGAGCAATGTGAAGCTCCGGGCAAAGCACGACCTACTGAGGGCGAAGATCGTCGGAAGTGTGGAGCAGCAGGAGGAGACCACTGCCTTGTTGAAGAGGACCGACATCATCTTCGAGAAACTTATGGACGAGAATGCTATGTTGCGCATCGAGCGCAGAAGGCTGGTGGAGGAATCTGTGGATGCTCTCAAGCAGCATCTTGAGGACAAGAAAGAGCTCATCGCCGCTCGCGGTGGAGACTAGTTATCGCGGTTTGTAGCAACGCATCAAGAAAGTAGATCAGCAAGCCAGATCGTTGTCTTCCTTCTTCTTTTGCCCTTGTGTATTTCGGGCATTGCCGCATGTGGCTTTTTTTAATTATGTTTCTAAATATGTAAGACAATTATTATCCACTGTCATCATCCTTATATTCATCATGGTTGCTATAAGTCGCAGGTGATGCTATATAGGTCCGCGGGTCTTACATCAAGATCCGTGCAAACTTTCTTTTCAGATTTTCATTTTTCTCTCTTAAATCTCAGTCCAGTGAGACATATAGCTACGCCGTAGAACAGGGGCTCGGGAACCATTAATGGAGATGTTAGGAAGGAGGTGCGCGGCGGGTAGCGGTCAAAGGGCTCTCCTCCCGATGAGCACGCGCAGGGGTCTGATCGCACACTTCCGGTACTCAAATAGCTATCCCACACGACACCTCCTAGCCAATAAAAAAAGGGGACGCATGGCGGCACATAATTGGTAAGTAGAACGCCCACGGTTTCAATAATACTTGTGTTTCCGATTTGTAATGTGACATCACTTGTTCCAAAAATAACTTTGTTATTTGTTAATGTTTGCGCCTTCACAAATCGGACAGAAAAATTACCACAGCATGTTGATGCCATGTCATGTCACCAGGCCAAGTTTCATGATTTTCACGCATGTTTTTGATTTACAGGAATTAAAAAACCAAGTTACTCAATCTTTCCGGCCGAGCCACGATGCCCTGATGTTTGAATTTCATTCCATTTCTTGCATGGGACCTAGAAGTTTACCCAAGGACACACATGTGATTTTTCAGCCAACTTTGGTGCACTGGAGCATGTGCTTGTAGTTCAAATTTGAATTATGCACATTAAATGCCCAGAAACTCAATTAATGTATATAAAAGGCCAAACGAACCGTGAAAATTCCAAAATTAAATACAACACTCCTGTTGTTCTATGTTGACACTAGAATTTTTTGAAAGCAATAAGAGGCAACGGATATCATTCCGTCCCCAAAGGTTGCACGTTCCCTACCGAAACCATCACGATTGTTGTGAGAAGCTCTGGTTTGTGAGAAGCTTATACCCAAACCTGCCCCAAATGGGACAAAATTTTTACCACGGCATGTTGATGCCGCTCCATGATAGCATGCCTAAGTTTCATGAATTTCAGACAAGTTTTGGATTTACTAGAATCTAAAAACAAGGCATCTCAACGTTTTGCTGCCTATCAACAGTGCCCGGGTGTTTGAATTTCATTCCCATTTCTTGCATGGGACCTAGAAATTCACCCAAGGACACAGATGTGATTTTTCAAGCAACTTTGGTTCACTACAGCATGTGCATGTATTTCAAATTTGAATTATGCACATTAAATGCCCAGAAACCCAATTAATGTATAAAAAAGGTCACATGAACACCGAAAAATTCCAAAATTACACCCAACACTCCTGTTGTTCTATGTTGACACTAGAAATTTTTTGAAGGCAATAAGAGGCAATGGATATTGTTCCATACCCAAAGGTGGCACGTTCCCTACTGAAATCATCACGCTTGTTTTGAGAAGCTCTGGTTTGTGAGAAGCTGTCGGCGTTCTGGGAACAGGGGTCCCCAGACTTGCCTGCCTGCGGCCTGCAGCGTGGCTCAAGCAGGGGCCCAGCGCGGCCCATCTTCATCAGCCCAAGCTCAAGACCCTCATGAGGGGCCAAGCCTCGCGGGGCGGACGACAACAAGCTTCCTCAGAGGCAACCTCATCAGGCAGGCTCGCGAGGAGGCGGAGAGATCAATGCAGGGGTACCTCACGAGGATCTCATGACGCAAGCCATGACTATCGAGACCAGGCGGGCGCCGGCCTGTGCAGTGTCCTTGTTTCCCCTTTGGTGCAAAGGGAGCAAGCACAGGCCAAGGTATCAGGCAAATGTTGCCATTCTGGTGCAACAAGACCAAGACCAGCCGGACGGCCGGACGTAGGTCACCGTGGAGCCCAAGACGGTGTCATCACAAGTGCTTTTGGCAGCCGAAGACCACCTTTGGTCAGGATAGCTTGTACTAGATGTTCCCATTCAAAATGGCCAATTGTTGGCGCCCTTCCCGCTCAATTATTCGGGGAGAGGCCCAAGGCCTCTATAAATAGAGCTAGCCACCATAGAGTAGAGACATCCAGACACCCCGAGAACAACAAGAGATCTAGTAGAACCCTAGCAGAGAGAGAGAGAGAGGTGACGGAACTCACCCTAGCAGTTCATCGCACCAGCGCAAGAACACCTCTTGCGAGGCTGTTCTTCCCTTATACTGTCCATCATCAGCCCCAGAGGCAATCCACCACACCACACACTGGAGTAGGGTATTACACCACAACGGTGGCCCGAACCAGTATAAACCTCGTGTCTCTTGTGTTGTTCATCATTTTCATCTTAGTTCGCACGAGAGGATCAGACATAGATCGGTAGGGGAGAGATCTCCGCATGCACCCCAGTGTTCGAACCTCAAGGATCTGCCGGAACCTGAAATCCGACATTTGGCGCGCCAGGTAGGGGTGCACCGGAATCTTTCTTCCGTTGTTCGCGTGTGATCTTCCATCGTGTCCATGGCTGATGCTCGCCGGGCTCGCGCCGAGCGCCGGGCTGCTCGCGCCACGCGCGTCGCCCAGACGGCGCCCGTCGGCGGCCCCCCACGTCGTTCCCCGTCGCCCGCCGCCAACGCCGCCACCGGCCTAGCGGGGAACGAGCAGCAGGCCTCGTCCCAGCATCCTTCGGTGCGGCGGGATGGCCGCACCGCCACCCCGTCGCGCCCCCATGGATGCGCACGCCTCATTGCTCTTGGCGCGGGAGCTCCTGCATTATCGCCCCGTCGACGACCTCTACGAGGACTGGCTCGCCCGCATCGCCGAGCTCGTCAGTGCCGCAGGGGGCTCCCACTCGCGGTCCCTCTCGCTGCTTCGCCCTCCATCCCGTGCAGGGGGCGAGGATCAGGAGGTGCCTCCGCCGCCTCCTCCCCAAGAAGGTGCCTTGGCTCCAAGGCGCGCAGCCCCAGGGCAGGACCCTCCACGTCCGGCGCCTGCGCAGCAAGAAGGGAGCTGCCAAGAGATCCCACGTCCTCGTGAAGGTGCTCGCGCACTCCCAGCGCCGGCACGCCAAGATCGCGCCCCGGCGCCTCCACGACAAGACCCCGGGCTGCTCCCAGTGGCGGCGCGTGGCGACCCGTGAGAACAAGTCCAGCACCAGCAAAGGGCGCCGGTGACCACGGCGGGCTGCCTTGCCTTCACCCCCGAGCTGCACGGCGTCACATGGCCAGGCAAGTTCAAGCCTGACCTCCCTCCCCGCTACGATGGCATTGCAGACCCCGCGGAGTTCCTGCAGCTCTACGAGCTGGGCATTATAGCCGCCAACAAAGACGAAAAGGTTATGGCGAATTGGTTCCCCATGGCGCTCAAGGACGGCGCCCGCACCTGGCTCCTGAACCTGGCTCCCAGCATGATCTCCTCCTAGAGCGAGATGCGCACCCGCTTCATCGCCAACTTCCAGGGCACTCGCGACCGGCCCCCGGCCGTGAGCAACCTGCGCCTCATCAAGCAACAGCCAGGAGAAACCCTGCAGAAGTACATCCAGCGCTTCAACTACGCTCGCCTCAAGATCCCCAAGGTAACTGAAGAAGCTATCATCTTAGCCTTCTCCGACGGCGTGCGCGACGTCAAGATGAAGGAAGAGCTAGCAATCCATGAAGACCAGTGCACATCCCTGGAGCTGTTCAACCTGGCGACCAAGTGCGTCAGGGCTGAGGAAGGGCGTCTCTCCCTCCTCGAGCTCCCGGCTGCCGACCCGGGAGAAAAGAAGCTCAAGGCCAAGGACGTGAAGCGCAAGGGGGCTACCGTGCTAGCAGCGGAACCGGACACCAAGCGAGGCAGGGATCAGACTGAGTCATCCAAGGGCAGATGGTACTGCGTGTACCACGACCTCCACACCCACAACACCAGCGAATGTCAATAACTCCGAGCCGTGCGAGATGGGCGAATCGGCCGACGCCCAGAGCGCAATGACAGGGGCTATGGCCAAGGAGGAGGAAGAGGTGGCGGACGATGGGAGGACCGTGGCCTTCGCCAGGGATGGCGTGACCGCCCTCGCGAGGACCATTGGCAGGACCAGCCTCGCGAGGGAGGCTGGAGGGACCAGCCTCGTGAGGGCCACCCGCACGGCACCGTAGGCCTCCCTCCTCTGCCGCCTCCACCAAGGAGGAACGAAGACCAACACCAAGACGATGGGGCTAGGGGCTTCCAAGAGCCGCGTGCAATTGCTTGCATCTTCGGTGGCGCCCAGGCCCCAGCCTCACAGCGCATCTTCAAGCAGTTTTCTCGCGAGGTGAATGCAGTCCTTCCCAAGCTGGAGGCCACGCGTCCTCTCAGGTGGTCTTCGTGCGCGATCACATTCAGTTCCGCAGACCAGCTTAAGTGTGCGTCAACGGTCGGAGTCCTCCCGATGCTTTGCTCCCCAATCATCAGCAACGTGCAGGTGACCAGGACCCACATCAATGGCGGGGCAGGACTCAACGTCCTGTCCGTCGAGACGTTCGACAATCACCAAGTGCCGTACGACCAGCTTCAGCCCACCAAGCCTTTCTCTGGAGTCACCGATGGTTCCACTATTCCAATTGGGCAGGTTCGCCTTCTGGTCACCTTCGGGCAACGCAACAACTACCGCACCGAGCTCATCGACTTCAACGTCGCTCACATCCGCCTGCCGTACAACGCCATCCTTGGGTACCCAGCCCTAGCCAAGTTTATGGCCGTGACTCATCATGGTTACAATGTCCTCAAGATGCCAGGAAGCGGTGGAGTCATCACCGTACCCTGTGAAGAAAGGGACGTAGTGTGCTCACTTGAGCGTGCGTTCCAAGCCGCAGCAATCGAAGACCCAGATCATGAGAGCAGGAGGCCTCCAGAGGCGACCCTCAAGAAGAAGAAGACCTCACCTGCCCCGAGCCATAAGGAGGCAGGCACCGCCGGAGGTATCGCATCAGGATTCGCGCCCGATCAGGGAGCGCCGCCCTCTCATGCATAGGAAGGCACGCCCGGCGCCCTCCTCGGGCAGGGCTCAGGCGCTCTCTCTTGGAGAGCCGCTGACCTTGCCAAGGTCGCGGGGGAGGCGCTCGGGCACCACTTGGAGGGGTGCTTTCAAGCACGCTTCCCTCAGGAAGGTACAAGTCGAAGGAGACCAAACCCCCAGGAGTTCATCGCAAGGAACACCCATGAGCTACAAGAGTCCAGAGTCATGCACGGCAGCTGCCGCTTACCTGCCGTGGCCCCACATCCGGGCGAGGATGGAGGACTGCACGTCTGCATCGACGTACCAGGGCTCAACCGAGTTGCATCCCAGGAGCGCCCATGGCCTTCGGACGTAGGGCGCTGCATGGGACCATCTCACAGCTACGTTCGCATGCCCTTCGGCCTGCCGAGCGCGGTCGACGCACATCAGCGCTTGTTGAGGAGCATTCTGGAGGCTCAGGAGGTCAGGCATCGCGCTGTCCTGGCGAAGGTGGCGATGGTCCCCGAAGACCTGCACGTGCCGCCGGAGCCTCCGGAGGCCGCTGGGCCTGGGGGCTCGTGAGGGCCGACGTCTTCACCGTGCATCGCTCACTTCCTCAGCATCACTTCTTCTTCAACAGCACCAGGTGACATCTTTCAGAGTTCTACTTTCAGCTGGGAGCGCCCACAGGGCTGCACCATTCCCAGGCCGCATGGGTCTGTCCCCGCGGCATGTATCCATTTTGTTTATGCTCTTTATTTGCCTTGTTGGGGGCGCCCCTCGGGCTGCATCATCCCCACACTGCTCGGGCCCGACCCAGCGCCGGTTGCTTTTACCTGCGCTTGCTTGAAATTGGATTTCCTATGTGCTTAACATACCTGACCTAATCACCTGCTCGATCGATGCCTATCTGAAGAGCCGCTCGCTCTGGCACGGCGCGTGTGCACGGGTCCGTCCCTGCAGCATTGATAAACCTGAGTGGTCGAGCTCTGGCCGCGGCAGCCCCGCACGGCGCCACCTCACCAGGCCCTCAGTGCCCTGACCGCTCCCTCGGAGTGACCATAGGTTGGCCGGCGACCGTAACGACACGCCTTGTTTATCCTCATGATTGGTGTGCAGGACCTACTCCAGGAGCAAAGTTGGGGGCATCGTGAGCTCTCTCTCCCACTCTTTGGCACGAACCGCTTGCACGTTAAAAGGGGGGCGCCTGAGCATCGCGACTCATGGGCTCTTGCTGACTCTCCAGCCCTCACCCCCCTGGCCTTGACCCACGGCATCGCGACCTGTCATACCAGCGGCGGCTGAGCTCGCTCGAGGGCCGGGACCTGATGACGTAGAGCGTTAAGGAAAGTGCGGGGGAGTGGGAAGAAGCTCGCGAGGGCGTCACCCAGCAGTACCTCGACCACCGCCTCTCGGGCCGGGCGCCTCTCCGAGGAACTACATCAGACGCACAAGATAAGCCGCGCCCTCGCAAGAGCTAGACCAACGCAATGCTAAATCCCCGCCCAGTGCAACTCTATCACGGCGACGCTACCTTCCTTTCTCGCCCAGCAAGGATTGCTTGAGCGCTAAAGGGGACCTCCCGAGCATCGCGACTCAGGAGCTCTTACCGGACCTCGGGCCACTCACCTCCTGGCCTTGACCACGGCATCGCGACCTGGCATACCAGCGACGGCTGAAGCTTGCCTGGGGCCTGGGACCTGTCAGCATAGAGCGCCAAGTCCTCATGAGGATATAAAGGGGGAGCTTAGCGGGGATAGAACAAACACCTCACGCCAATTCATATTAAGGATATAGTATTTAGAGAAGGCACGTCAGACGCCTTACATACCCCCACGGGGTGTTGCTTTGATTCCTCGCAGGGAACAAAAGGTGCTAACCCTAAGGAACGCTACTTGCTAGAACATCCCCAAGCGACACCATCATCAACAGTGGGCTGCCCGGTGATGGCGCCAATCCCATCCAGATCAGTGGCGTCGGCGGCCCGATGCAGCTGCCCCACTCCTAGCGCGGCGCAAGCTCGGAGGCTCGTAGCTGTCATCGCTCGTCGCCGGGGTCGCGAGGAGTTCGGGGGAGCCGCTAAAGCCCTCAGCCCCTCCGCTGCTGCCTGAGGAGCTGCATGAGGACCAACGGGCGGGGCTGGTCCCCGCCAGTTCGTCACCACTGCCGCTTCCCTTAGGGTAGCATTCCAGCCGGCGTCCTTCTGCATCAAAGACCTTGAAGAACATCAAGGAGGCGCCATCGTATTCAAGATGGATCACCAAGGCGCCGTCCGCGCGACAGACCCGGGCAATCTCACCCCAGCCCCCGGTCATGAAGACCTTGCCCGGAGCGACGACTGCGACCTCCGCTCTGGTTGCAGGGGTGCCGCAGTCGGCGTGCTACAACCAGAGCTCCAGGGCCCTGCTCAAAGGCATCTCGAAGGCGAAGGAGGGAGGAAGGCGGATCCACGAAGTTGGAGGCATGCCGGCGTGGAGCACAAGCTCGTGGGAGGAGGGCTCCGCGTGGACTCCAGGGGGGACGACGCGTACCACTGTGACTCGCCGGTGTCGGCGGCGACGCTATCGGTGTTGCTCGGCGCCCTCCACCCTAGGGCCCATGACGCGGGCGTGCAAGGGCAGCGGAAACCCAGGCGGCGGCCGCTCGTACCACGGCCTCGACACCTCCTGCCAAGCGCCTTCGTCCCGGCGACACAGGATTGGCCGCTTCTTCGGCGGAAGGGGGTCAGGACCCTCTCTGGGGTCCTTTCCCTTCTCCTTAGCTGAAAACCGATGGATCGGTGCCATTGGTGCAAGAGGAAGCAAGGATGAGGAAGACTAAGAGGAGGAGTAACGGAAAGGGGTGAACTGGCAGAGCTCACGCAGCCCCGTGCTTATAGCCGGGGAAGGCCAACCGCCGAGCACCAAGACCTCAGGTAATCATGACCCATATCTCTGCATGCAGGGACTCATCAAGTTGCGCAGTTGCCGAGGCGTCGTGGGAAGTGCATACGCCCATGTCCAATCAACCGCCACGCGGCGCCCAAGGCCGCAGGCTGTTAGGGCCCACGGCGCTTCGTGCTTGCCCCTTTGCTTCTCTGCTAAGCCAAGCCCGCGCGCGCCTTGGGCCCGGGGGCTACTGTAGGCATTCTGGGAACAGGGGTCCCCAGACTTGCCAGCCTGCGGCCTGCGGCGTGGCTCAGGCAGGGGCCCAGCGCGGCCCATCTTCATCAGCCCAAGCTCAAGGCCGTCGCGAGGGGCCAAGCCTCGCGCGGCGGACAACAGGAAGCTTCCTCAAAGGCAGCCTCATCAGGCAGGCTCGCGAGGAGGCGGAGAGATCAATGCAGGGGTACCTAGCGAGGATCCCATGACGCAAGCCATGACGATTGAGACCAGGCGGGCACCAGCCTGTGTGTCCTTGTTTCCTCTTTGGTGCAAAGGGAGCAAGCACAGGCCAAGGTATCAGGCAAAGGTTGACATTCCGGTGCAACGAGACCAAGACCAGCCAGACGGCCGGACGGAGGTCACCGTGGAGCCCAAGACGGCGTCATCACCGGTGCTTTTGGCAGCCGAAGACCACCTTTGGTCAGGATAACTCGTACTAGATGTTCCCCTTCAAAATGGCCAATTGTTGGCGCCCTTCCTGCTCAATAATTCAGGGAGAGGCCTAGGGCCTCTATAAATAGAGCTAGCCACCACAGAGTAGAGACATCCAGACACCCCGAGAACATTAGGAGATTTGGTAGAACCCTAGCAGAGAGAGAGGCAACGGAACTCACCCTAGCAGTTCATCGCACCAGCGCAAGAACACCTCTCGCGAGGCTATTCTTCCCTTGTACTGTCCATCATCAGCCCCAGAGGCAATCCACCACACCACACACTGGAGTAGGGTATTACACCACAACGGTGGCCCGAACCAGTATAAACCTCATGTCTCTTGTGTTGTTCATCATTTTCATCTTAGTTCGCACGAGAGGATCATACGTAGATCGGTAGGGGAGAGATCTCCGCGCGCACCCCAGTGTTCGAACCTCAAGGGTCTGCCGGAGCCCGAAATCCGACAGAAGCATATACCCAAACCTGCCCCAAATGGGAAACAAATTTAACCACGACATGTTGATGCTGCTCCATGATAGCATGCCAAGTTTCATGAATTTCTGACGAGTTTTGGATTTACTAGAATTTAAACACCAGGCATCTCAACGTTTTGCCAGCAATCAACAGTTCCCTAGTGTTTGAATTTCATTCCCATTTCTGGCATGGGGCCTAGAAATTCACCCAAGGACACACATGTTATTTTCAACCAACTTTTTTGCACTGGAGCATGTGCATGTATTTCAAATTTGAATTATGCACATTAAATGCCCAGAAACCCAATTACTGTATAAAAAGGCCAAACAAACCCCGAAAAATTCTAAAATTAAACACAACACTCCTATTTTTCTATGTTGACACTAGAAATTTTTTGAAAGCAATAAGAGGCAACGGATATCGTTCCGTCCCCTAAGGTGGCACGTTCCCTACCGAAACCATCACGCTTGTTGTGAGAAGCTCTGGTTTGTGAGAAGCTTATACCCAAACCTGCCCCAAATGGGACAATTTTTTTACCACGGCATTTTGATGCCGCTCCATGATAGCATGCCAAGTTTCATGGATTTCAGACAAGTTTTGGATTTACTAGAATTTAAAAACCAGGCATCTCAACATTTTGCCAGCAATCAACAGTGCATTGGTGTTTGAATTTCATTCCCATTTCTTGCATGGGACCTAGAAATTCACCCAAGGACACATGTAATTTTGCAACCAACTTGGTGCATTGGAGTATGTGCATGTATTTCAAATTTTAATTATGCACATTAAATGCCCAGAAACCCAATTAATGTATAAATAAAGCCAAATGAACCCCGAAAAATTCCAAAATTAAACACAACACTCATGTTGTTCTATGCTGACACTAGAATTTTTTTGAAAGCAATAAGAGCAACGGATATCATTCCGTCCCCAAAGGTGGCACGTTCAATATCGAAACCATCAAGCTTATTGTGAGAAGCTCTGGTTTGTGAGAAGCTTATACCCAAACCTTCCCCAAATGGGAGAATTTTTTTTACCACAGCATGTTGATGCCGCTCCATGATAGCATGCCAAGTTTCATGAATAGTAGATGAGTTTTGGATTTACTAGAATTTAAAACCCAGGTATCTCAACGTTTTGCCAACAATCAATGGTGCCCTGGTGTTTGAAATTCATTCCCTTTTCTTCCATGGGACCTGAGCATGCACCCAAGGACACAAATTTGATATTTTTTCGACCAATTTATATGCACTGGTGCATGTGCATGTATTTCAAATTTGAATTATGCACATAAAATGCCTAGAAAACCCAGTTAATGTATAAAAATGTCCAAATGAACCCCGAAAAATTCCAAAACTTAACACAACAATCCTGTTGTTCTATGTTAGCACTAGAAATTTTTTGAAAGCAATAAGAGACAACGGATATCGTTTCGTCCCCAAAGGTGGCACATTTCGTACCGAAGCCATCACACTTGTTGTGAGAAGCTTTGGTTTGTGAGAAGCTTATACCCAAACCTGTCACCAAATGGGACAAATTTTTACCACGGCATGTTGATGCCGCACCATGATACCATGCCAAGTTTCATGAATTTCAGACGAGTTTTGGATTTACTAGAATTCAAAAACCAAGTTGAATTTTGAATTGTGCACCTGAAATGGCTAGAAAACGAGTTTAATGTATA
This sequence comes from Triticum aestivum, assembly GCF_018294505.1. Classification (NCBI taxonomy): domain Eukaryota; kingdom Viridiplantae; phylum Streptophyta; class Magnoliopsida; order Poales; family Poaceae; genus Triticum; species Triticum aestivum. Next base: position 232,954,295 of record NC_057797.1, on the reverse strand, counting down.
AAATGTCCAAACAAACCCTGAATAATTCCAATTCTTTTACGACACACATATAGTTGCACGTTCACTACAGATGAAAGGTCTAGCAATTCAAACACCGTCCATTGCCGCTTTGACCCCATTATGTAATTCAAATCAAGATGAAAAATCAAGTAGATCCCACACTATTTATTATCACCAACCGTGTGAGATGTAGTACAAAATATCATGGAGCACCGTTGGTGTATAGTATGCCTATAGCTTATGCGAGAAAGTGCGTCGGCTACAGTCCACAACCGATGTGTCAAGCACACTGATGTCGCTTGAAGCTATGTCAGTATTTCCCCAAAGAGGAAGGGATGATGCAGCACAACGGCGGTAGGTATTTCCCTCAGATATGAAACCAAGGTTATCGAACCAGTAGGAGAACCAATCAACACAATGTAAACATCCCCTGCACACAAATAACAACCACTCGCAACCTGACATGTTAAAGGGGTTGTCAATCCCTTTCGAGTAATGGCGCCAGAAATGGCACGTGGACGGGAGAAAGTTGTAAATATTGATAGATCGAACGCCAAATAAAATATATTGCAGCAAGGTATTTTTGGGTTTTTGGTTTAATAGATCTAAAAATAAAAGCAAATAAAAAGTAGACCGCAAAGGCAAATATATGAGAAAGAAGACCCGGGGGGCGTAGGTTTCACTAGTGGCTTCTCTCGAGAAAAATAGCAAACAGTGGGTAAAAAAATTACTGTTGGACAATTGATAGAACCTCAAATAATTATGATGATATCCAGACAATGATCATTACATAGGCATCACGTCCAAGATTAGAAGACCGACTCCTGCCTGCATCTACTACTATTACTCCACTCATCGACCGCTATCCAGTATGCATCTAGTGTATTAAATTCATGGAAAAACGGAGTAATGCAATAAGAACGATGACATGATGTAGACGAGATTCGTTTATCTATGGCGGTAGATATAGATCCCATCTTTTGATCCTTAGTAGCAACGATACATACATGTCGGTTCCCTTTCTGTCACTGGGATGAAGCACCGTAAGATCGAACCCACTACCGGGAACCTCTTCCCATTGCAAGATAAATAGATCAAATTGGCCAAACAAAACCCAAATATGGGAGAATAAATACGATGCTATAAGAGGTCATGCATAAAAGAGATCAAAGAAACTCAAATACTTTCATGGATATAAAAAGATAGATCTGATCATAAACTCAAAGTTCATCAATCCCAACAAACACACTGCAAAAGAGTTACATCATATGGATCTCCAAGAGACCATTGTATTGAGAATCAAGAGAGAGAGAGATGAAGTCATCTAGCTACTAACTACAGACCCGAAGGTCTACAAAGAACTACTCACGCATCATCGGAGAGGCACCAATGGAAGTGGTGAACCCCTCCGTGATGGTGTCTAGATTGGATCTGGTGGATCTGGACTCTGCGGCGGCTGGATGAATATTTCGTCGACTCCCCTAGGATTTTGGGAATATTTGGATATTTATAGAGGAAAGAGGCGCTCTGGGGGCACCCGAGGTGGGAACAACCCACCAGGGCGCTTGGGCCTCCTGGCGCGCCCTGGTGGGCTGTCCCCTCCTCGAGACTCCCCCAGGTGCTACCAGGGCCCAATATCTTCCTTCTGGTCCATAAAAATCTCCGTAAAGTTTCATGGCATTTGGACTCCGTTCGATATTGATTTTCTGCGATGTAAAAAACATGGAAAAAACAGCAATCGGCACTTGGCACTATGTCAATAGGTTAGTACCAAAAAATGATATAAAATGACTATAAAATGATTATAAAACATCCAAGATTGATAATAAAACAGCATGGAACAATCAAAAATTATAGATACGTTGGAGACGTATCAGCATCCCCAAGCTTAATTCCTACTCGTCCTCGAGTAGGTAAGTGATAAAAACAGAATTTTTGATGTGGAGTGTTGTTCATCATGTCATATCATATTCTTTTCTTTATAGCATGGACATTTGGACTTTTATGTGATTCAAAGCAATAGTCTAGTTTTGACATAATAATTTAGATACTCAAGCATATCAAAGCAACCATGTCTTTCAAAATATCAACGCTAAAGTAAGTTATCCCAAACCCATCATGCTCAAACATTGATCCATTCATGAAACACACTCGAATATTAACTACACCCAATACTTAAGCATGATCATATTGCCTCCTAGTTGGTGCTTTTATAAGATAAGATGGAGACTGAAAATAAAAACTGCATAAAGTAAAAGATAGGCCCTTCGCAGAGGGAAGTAGGGATTTGTAGAGGTGCCGGAGCTCAAAGCGAAAAATTTGAGATAAAAACATTTTGGGAGGTGTATCCATCCCACCAACGAAAACGAGTTAGAGTTCCCAATACTTTCCATTCATAGACATATCATAGGCGGTTCCCAAACAGAAAATAAAGTTTATTCCTTTTTCCACCATAACTTTCACTTTCCATGGCTAGCCGTATCCACGGTTGCCCTCCATACCAACACTTTCCAAGGAATTTATATTTGACAACATAAAGTAAATTCATTTGTTTTTGCAATTCAGGACTGGGCATCCCTAATACCTTTGCCTTACTCTCGTGCAATGACAAGTGAATAAACACTCATCTTGAGAATAACACATCTAGCATGGAAAATATTAGCCACCCCTCACCGCTTCGTGAGAGAAACAAACACACAAAAGAGAAGTTTACTTTGAAAATTAGAGATGGCACATGCAAATTTGCTTAGAACGGCAAAAGAATACTGCACATAGGTAGATATAGTGGACTCATGTGGCAAAACTGGTTTAAATGATTTTGCATGCACAAGTAGAGGTCATACTTAGTGCAAAATGAAGGCTACCAAAAAGATTGGTTAGCGACCAACCAAGAAACGAATAATCTCATAAGCAAGCATTAAGTATAATTAACACGGAATAATGCACCACAAGTAGGATATCATTTTCATTGCATGATTATTGACTTTCATGCATGCATAGGGAATCACAAACCTTAACACCAATATTAAGCATAATTACTCATCAAGATGACTCACATATCACATCATCATATCTCAAAACTATTACTAAGAATCAAGCTTATTTTGTCCAATGATCCTCATCACATTTTTTTCCCTTTTTTCTTTATCCTTCTTGGATATCTATCACTTTGGGACTAATTTTCATGTGTTTCTTTTCATAAGATCAAACAAATATAAGTGAAGATCATGAGCATAACAAATTTTCTTTCTCTCCAAATAATTTAAGTGAAGAAAGAGAGAATTTCTTCAAAATTTTACTAACTCTCAAATAAATCTAAGTGAATAAAGAGAGCATTTCTTCAAAAATAACAAAGCACACTGTGCTCAAAAAGATATAAGTGAAGCACTAGAGCAAGTTCATCGCTCATAAAAAATTTAAGTGAAGCATAGAGAGGAATTCTAACAAGTCATGACATAATTTTGGCTCTCTGAAATAGGTGTGTCTAGAAAGGATTGATGACTTAAAAAACAAAATAAAACAAGCAAATACACATATCATACAAGATTCTCCAAGCAAAACACATATCATGTGACGAATAAAAATATTGTCTCGAGTAAAATACCGATAGTTGTTGGAAGAAAGCGGGGATGCCACTCGGGGGCATCCCCAAGCTTATTTGGTTGCTCATTCATGGATAATAGCTTGGGATCCCGGGGCATCCCCAAGCTTAGGCTCTTACATCCTTCCTTCATCCATCGTAAGATAACCCAAAACTTAAAAACTTCAATCACACAAAACTCAACAAAGCCTTCGTGAGATCCGTTAGTATAAGAATAATAAATCACTACTATAAGTGATGTATCAAACCAATTCATATTTTTTGTGTTATATCTAATGTATTCCAACTTTTCTATGGCAAAAACTCATCAAAGAAAACCATAGAGCCATCAAAATAAGCACACAACACAAAGAAATCAGAATTTGTCAAAACAGAACAGTCTGTAGCAATCTGACTATTTCGAATACTTTTGTAACTCAAAAAACTCTGGAAAATTAGGACAACCTAAGAAATTTGTATATTGATCTACTACAGTTGGAATGGATATTTTATCGGTCCCTGGTAAAAAATGAAAATTAATTTCATGAGCGCAAAACTTTCTGTTTTTCAGCAAGATCAAACAATTATTGTCCAAGAAGATCCTAAAGGCTTTACTTGACACAAACACTAATTAAAACACAAAAAATGCAATCATAATAGTAGCATAATTGTGCTAACACTCAAAAACAGGAAGCAAAAATAAAAAATATTTTTTATTAATTGGGTTGCCTCCCAACAAGCGCTATAGTTTTACGCCCTTAGCTAGGCATAAGGCAGGGATCTAAGTTTTGTCATCTTTGGTTCGAGATCCATAAGATGCCCTCATGATTTATTCATATGGTGGCTTAATTCTAGTTCTAGGAAAGTGTTCCATACCCTTCCTCAAAGGAAATTGGAACTTGATATTGCCTTCTTTTATATCAATCACGGCACGAATTGTGCGTAAAAACGGTCTACCAAGAATAATAGGACAAGACGGATTGCAATCAATATCAACAACAATAAAATCTATGGGCACATAATTACTATTTGCAAGAATAATAAAAACATTAATTCTTCCCATAGGATTTTTAATAGTAGAATCCGCCAAGTGTAAATTCAAGGTTCTTCAAGATTGGTAAGACCAAGCACATCACATAAAGATTTCGGAATTGTAGAAACACTAGAACCCAAGTCACACAAAACAAAACACTCATAATTTTTAATCTTGACTTTGATAGTAGGTTCCCACTCATCATACAATTTTCTAGGAATTGAAACTTTGAATTCCAATTTATCTTCAAGAGCTTTCATCATAGCATCAACAATATGTTCAGTAAAAGCTTTGTTTTGTTCATAAGCATCGGGTGAATTCATCATGGATTGCAACAAAGAAATACAATCAATCAAAGAGCAGCTGTCACAATTAAAGTATTTTTAGTCCAAAAGAGTGGGTGCATCACTAGCTAAAGTTTTGACCTCTTCAAACCCACTTTCATCAGCTTTTTCAACAAGATTTTGACCCTCCGAAATATTGGGATGCCTTATACCTAAAGTTGACTCTTCTCCAGTCCCTTTTTCATCATTCTTAACTTTACTAAACAAAGAATCAATAGAAGAAACACCAATCATTTTAGGATCTTCATCATTTTTGCAAGAATAATCACTAGAAAAAGTTTTTTTCTAAAAATTCTTTTTTAGCTCTAAGCATAGCAGTTCTTTTCTTACTTTCATCCATAGAAACATAAAGAGATTTAATTGATTCATATACTTTAGGCACAAAATTTTTCATCTTGGGATTTTCCACATCATGAGCAATTCTATCAACACTTGTAGACAAATCATTAATCTTACTCAACTTTTCTTCTATGGAAGTGTTGAATTTTTTTTGTGTATTGATAAATTCTTTAATATTTTTCTTAAGATCAGAGGTGTTCCTATTATTATTATAAGATTGATTTCGATAGGAATTACCATAATTATTAGAGGAATTACCAGGAAAAGGCCTAGGATTGAAATTACCTCTATAAGCATTATTGATGAAATTATTTCGGGAGATAAAATTCACATGTATGGCATCACTATTTTTCTCAATAAAAGTAGACAAAGGCATATCATTAAGATCAATAGGAGCACTTCTACTAGCAACCAATTTCACAAGAGCATCAACTTTCTCACTCAAAGAAAAATTTCTTCAACCGAATTAACTTTTTTACTAGTAGGAGCTCTTCCGATATGCCATTGCGAATAATTTGCCATAATATTATCAAGCAATTTGGTGGCTTCACCCAAAGTAATTTCCATAAAAGTACCACCCGTGGCGGAATATAAAAGATTACGAGAAACAAAATTCAACCCCGCATAAAAAATTTGTATGATCATTCAAAGATTTAACCCATGAGTTGGGCAATTCCTTAGCATCATTTTCATCCTTTCCCAAGATTGTGCAACATGCTCATGTTCAAGTTACTTGAAATTCATGATCTGGGTTCTAAGGGAAATAATTTTTGCGGGAGGAAAATACTTAGTGATAAAAGCATCTTTGCACTTATTCCAAGAATCGATACTATTGCGAGGCAAAGAAGAGAACCATTTTTTTGCAGAATCACGCAAAGAAAATGGAAATAATTTCATCTTTACCACATCATTGTCCACATGTTTTTTATTTTGCGTATCACATAATTCCACGAAGGTATTAAGATGGGATGCAGCAGCCTCATTAGGAGTAATGGGAAATTGGTCTTTCATAACAAGATTCAGCAAAGCAGTATTAATATCACAAGTCTCCGCACTAGCGGCGGGAGGAGTAAACGGAGTGCCAATGAAATCATTGTTGTTGGTATTTGATAAATCACATAACTTGGTGTTCTCTTGAGACATTATGACCACACAACAAGATTGCACTCAAAAACAGATCCGACAAGAAAATGACGAACGGAAAAGAGAGGCGAATAAAACGGCATTTTTTGTGAAATGAGGGAGAGGAAAACGAGAGGCAAATGGGAAATAATGTAAATTGCGAGGAGATGATATTTGTGATTAGGAACCTAGTTATGATGAAGATCCTCCCCGGCAACGGCACCAGAAATTCCTTTTGATGTCGCTTGAAGCTATGAAGGTATTTCCCCAAAGAGGAAGGGATGATGCAGCACAACGGCGGTAGGTATTTCCCTCAGATATGAAACCAAGGTTATCGAACCAGTAGGATAACCAAGCAACAAAACGTAAACAACCCCTCCACACAAATAACAACCACTCGCAACCCGACGTGTTAAAGGGGTTATCAATCTCTTTCGGGTAACGGCGCCAGAAATGGCACGTGGGCGAGAGGAAGTTGTAAATATTGATAGATTTAATGCCAAATAAAATATATTGCAGCAAGGTATTTTTGGGTTTTTGGTTTAATAGATCTGAAAATAAAAGCAAATAAAAAGTAGATCGCAAAGGCAAATATATGAGAAAGAAGACCCACGGGCCGTAGGTTTCACTAGTGGCTTCTCTCGAGAAAAATAGCAAATAGTGGGTAAACAAATTACTGTTGGGCAATTGATAGAACCTTAAATAAGTATGATGATATCTAGGCAATGATCATTACATAGGCATCACGTCCAAGATTAGTAGACGGACTCCTACCTGCATCTACTACTATTACTCCACACATCGACTGCTATCTAGCATGCATCTAGTGTATTAAGTTCATGGAAAACAGAGTAATGTAATAAGAATGATGGCATGATGTAGACGAGATCCGTTTATCTATGGCGGTAGATATAGATCCCGTCTTTTTATCCTTAGTAGCAAGGATACATACGTGTTGGTTCCCTTTCTGTCACTGGGATCAAGCATCGTAAGATCGAACCCACTATCGGGCACCTCTTCCCATTGCAAGATAAATAGATCAAGTTGGCCAAACAAAACCCAAATATTAGAGAAGAAATACGAGCCTATAAGAGGTCATGCATAAAAGAGATTAAAGAAACTCAAATACTTTCATGGATATGAAAAGATAGATCTGATCATAAACTCAAAGTTCATCGATCCCAACAAACACACCGCAAAAGAGTTACGTCATATGGATCTCCAAGAGACCATTGTATTGAGAATCAAGAGAGAGAGATGAAGCCATCTAGCTACTAACTACGGACCCGAAGGTCTACAAAGAACTACTCATGCATCATCGGAGAGGCACCAATGGAATCGGTGAACCCCTCCGTGATGGTGTCTAGATTGGATCTGGTGGTTCTGGACTCTGTGGCGGCTGGATGAATATTTCGTCGACTCCCCTAGGGTTTTGGGAATATTTGGGTATTTATAGAGCAAAGAGGCGGTCCGAGAGGCACCCGAGGGGGGCACAACCCACCAGGGCACGCCTGGGCCTCCTGGCGCGCCCTGGTGGGTTGTCCCCTCCTCGAGACTTCCCTCAGGTGCCACTAGGGCCCAATATCTTCCTTCTGGTCCATAAAGAATCTCCGTGAAGTTTCATGGCATTTGGAATCCGTTTGATATTGATTTTCTGCGATGTAAAAAACATGGAAAAAAACAGCAACTGGCACTTGGCACTATGTCAATAGATTAGTACCAAAAATGATAGAAAATGATTATAAAACATCCAAGATTGATAATAAAACAGCATGCTACAATAAAAAATTATAGATACGTTGGAGACGTATCACACACTAGCTCACTCGCCAAATACTCCCACCTCTGCATCCCTCGCAATCTCAAAAATATTACTGCCTCGTAATCTCGAAAATATCTACCGCCTGGAAGGTTTTAATGTTTGATAGGACACGATTAATATGTGCGGACCGTGTGCGATGTCTGTTACTCCCGCGCTGCTTCAGTCCCTTGATTCAAATTTTCAGTAGCCCCGGCATTTTACTCCCGCCTCTGCATCCCTCGCAATCTCAAAAATATCTGCTCGCCCCTGATCCAAATTTTCAGTAGCCCCGCCTTATTACTCCCGCCTAGTAAAATTTCCAGTTGCCGCAGTATTTCCTCAAACACCACCTCCCCCCCCCCCGCCCCCCTCCACACACACCACACACTCCCCAAAGCCTCCGCTCAATCAGACACACACAACCCTCGAAACCATTAGTAGGTCGCCGCCATCGCCGGCGCCTCCATCCTCAACCTCTGCATGTGTGCCAGGGAGCTCGAGGAGCCAATGGCCAAAAGAGGTTTATCGCGGCCTTTTCTCCTGACGCTGGTAAGGTGGCCGCCGAGGTTTCCCCGTCGTCCTCCCCAAGCTCGATCCGCCGTCACCGGTCCCCCGATCCGCCCGTCGCCACGCGCCTATGCCGGTTCGAGGACTTCTCCGTCCTCCCTCGGACCCGGCAGCCGACGAGGTCCTACCTCAGGGTCCGGCAGCAGCAGTGGGGGGCGTGGGTCGCCAAGATTACAGATCGGGAGACCTTCACCCGTCGGTGGCTCGGTAGCTTCCACACGGCCGAGCTTGCGGCCATGGAGTTCGACCACTGGCAGGTCTGCTACCACGGCGGGCGGCTAGGCTCAATTTCCCCTTTGGCACACGTCCGGTCGACCTCGTTCCACCGGAGCCAGGGGTGGTGAGCTCGGCTATGGCGTAGGAGGGCCGCGAGGCATGGGAGCGCCTCGAGGCCGAGGCCGCTGCCGAGGCCTACATGCAAGAGCTCTGCCACAGCATCCGGAGCTCGTGGAGGCGGAGTGGGCGATCTTTGTTGGCGAGGTTATCACGCTCTCCACCAATGATGAGGTAGAAGGCGGCGGCGACGGAGGCACGGAGGGCGTCGAGCTGGGCCCCGAGGACGAGGAGATCGACGTCGACGAGTGGAGGAGTGCCTTCCCCAATGACCCCGACGATGGCACTGTACATGACGAGGAAGGATTGGCTCGACCTCTACTTCGACCGAAAGTAGTTTAGCTTAGTTTTAGTTTTATGTTTTATGTTCGGTTATGCAAAACTATCTATGTTTATGTTTGAATGCATGCTACTTTGGTTGAACCTTCTTTGAACTTGATCAAATGGAAGCTTACAATGTTAAGTTTAGGGGATCAACTAGAAAAGGCCAAAAATTGCTGGAGTATATATATATATATATATATATATATATATCCACTAAGGGTTTAGTCCATTAACTTTTAAAGGATCAGCTAGAGATGGCCTTATGAGTTGTTTATTTTAGTTCTTCACAATGTGATACTCTATATGTGCAATTATTTGTCGTGCAGTTCAATTTCATCAATAACAGTTTCAACAATACCACTATGAATTATGATATTTGGTTGATGTTAAGGATATTGCAGTTAACATGCCTTTTCATTTTTAACAATAACTAGTGTACTTTAGACCTGCACAATACCCGTTTGAATGACTATTTGCTTGTTTTTAAATGCTATCCCTAATGCAGTTAACACACTTTCCACTTCTTGTTTTGCTTAACTAGCGTGCTTAAGCCTGCACACTGAAGCTATCGTTTCTAGATTATGTTGTCTACCATGGATATATTTGGTTGATGTTTAGCCTGTTGTGCTTAACATGCCTTTATATGTACTCATGCAGGACAATATTGAGAACAATGTCGTTTTCCATCGATGTTATTTTCATCGCATTGCTTATATGTACTCACTGTTCAGGATATTGGTAGCTGGTACCATATAGCCTGGGGATGATAAGGGGTTAATCGTTGAATCGAACATTTCACTGAATATATCTGCAACCCATTTATCAGTAGGTTAACTAGGGCCATATTTAATATATCTAAGGATACATAGCAACATACATTGTACTGAATGACTAAATATACAATCCCAGACTACATAGCAACAAGGAAGAGAGTTACCTTAATGTTCTAATGATGTCTAGATATACATGTAATAAAATCTTATATAAAGGGATGGAGGGAGTGTTGTACTACATCATTTTTCCATTGTTGTTTAGCTTCTAATATTAACTTGGTGCTTTTAGATACATATATCATTGCCAAAGTTTCACACTTCGACCCTTTCTGGGGCAATGAGATATTCATGAACCAACATCAAGTGAGGAAACTGATAAAGATTGTTATTAAAATGGGTCGAAAGACGTCAATCGAACTATTTATTTACACTTTATGCAAGACAACAGTGAACAGCAGGATGGTAAGTAAGAACCATGTAGCCTTCTTTTTACTGCCCGTAATGAGTTGTGTTAGATGACAATGTCTGAATCTTTTTTTCCTTTGCAGTGGATCCTAAAGTAGTTTACTCAAGATTACCTCTCAAACTACATGATTGGCGGCCGACCATCACAAGGGGTTGGACTAGAGTCCTGCATGCCTTATGCATCTAGGAGAGCACGATAGGGCCATTCCGCTTCACCTTGTTCAGCAACCGGAATGTCTGTCGCCTCTTTCTTTACCATTTGTAATACTACAAGTATAGAACCCTAGTTCATCATTCTTTATTTGGTGCTTATGTAATTCTTAAACATATGTACCTGTGAATCGAATAATGCATTGGTTGTTTGAACCTGATGGATATGAATAAAGCTAAAGCCTACTTTCAAGTTTAAATTAGGTATAATTTTAAATAGCAGCAATTAAATTAGGGCGAAATTAGGGTGTGCAGGTCATTATGGCACACACAGTTAATAAAGCACAGTGTGTGCGATATACATCATAATCCGACACAGTTCATGGAGAGGAAGCATGTGTAATAACGCACACAGTTGCCATTTGCAAAGCGTATGTGATGTCAGGCACTATCGCATACGGTGCGGGGAAACTAAATGTGTGTGATTGTCTACCTACCGTACACAGTTTCTAATCATGAACTGTTTTCATGTGCCAGGCATCGTAAAACTCCCGCGCCTGGAATCTTCCTGGAAAACTCCCGTGCCTGGAATCTGGCTGGATTTAGGTAAAACCACAAAACTTCGACTGCGATGGCAATGCGAGCACAAACGAGTAGCAAGGATGAAGCGTTTGGGATATTCGAGATATCAAAAACGGTTATATAGGGACAACTGTATGCATCAAGACTCCCTATCCCCGACAGTTTCTGGGTCGTGTGGAAGGACCCCCTATCACCGTCACTCACTAGGCGACGGTTCCAAATGCCGTTGCGGAAAGGGGTTAAAAACCATTTGTATAGCACCGACACGTACTAGTGACGTACGTACATCCAGATGCCAAAAAATACGGCCATGTACGTACATACGGGCGGGGTCTCGAACTCCTACTCGCGCATACATATGGCCTGGGCTCGTGTACATGGAGAGGCAGCGGACGGTAGCAACGACGTCATGTTCATCGGGAGCCAACCGGCTTGGACGGAACAACCGAAACGAGGTCTGGTGTACCGCAGAACATAGGAAACAGCCTTCTGTTCAACCGCGTACAGTCGAAACGGGGTCCTATTCATCGAGAAGGGTCTGGCGTACCGCAAAACGGAGGAAATGGACTTTTGTTCGAGTGCCTACGGTCGAAACGGGGTCCTGTTGATCGGGAGGGGCGTGGCGTATCGCAAAATGGAGGAAACAGACTTCTGTGGGAGCACCTATGTTGAAATGGGGTCCTGTTCATCCACTGTCTACTGCCTCGCTCCAGCCTCCACAGGTTACTGTTCATCCACCGTCGACTTCCTCCAGCCTCCACCTGCTACAGTTCATCCAGCCTCCATCGGCTATTGTTCATCCAGCCTCCAAGGGGTCCTATTCATCCACGCCCAACCGGCTGGGGTGCGACGGCCTCCTTGGGGTCCTGTTCATCCAGCGTCAACGGCCTACTACTACGGGGACCTGTTCATCCAACCCCCAACGGGAACTGTTCATCCACAGCCAACCAACCAGCTTGACTCACCACGTCTCAACTTGTTCGGTGTACCGCATGCACGGTAGCAACGGTCTGTTGGGGAATGTAGCATGCAATTTCAAAAAAATTCCTACGATCACGCAAGATCTATCTAGGAGATGTATATCAATGAGAGGGGGCGGGTGTGTCCATGTACCCTCGTAGAGAGAAAGCGAAAACATTATCTTAACACGGTTGATGTAGTCGAATGTCTTCGCGATCCAACCGATCAAGCACCGAACGTACGGCACCTCCAAGTTCTGCACATGTTCAGCTCGATGACGTCCCACGAACTCTTGATCCAGCAAAGTGTCGAGGGAGATTTTCATCAGCACGACGGCGTGGTGACCGTTATGGTGATGTGATCCGCGCAGGGCTTCGCCTAACAACTACGACAGTATGACCGGAGGAGTAAACTGTGGAGGGGGGCACCGCACACGGCTAAGAAACAACTGTTGTCCTTTGGGGTGCCCCCTACCCCGTATATAAAGGAGGAGAGGGAGGAGGCCGGCCACAGGGGGCGTGCCATGGGGGGAAACCGACTAGGACTCCTAGTCCAAGTCGACCCCCCTTTCCTTTCTTTCGGTGGGGGAAAAGGTAAGGAGAGGGAGAGGGAGAGGGGGCCATGCCACCTCCCCCTTGTCCAATTCGGACTCCCATGGGGAGCGCGCGCCACCCCTGGCGGGCTCCCCTCTCTCTCCCCTATGGCCCATGTAGGCCCATTACTTCCCCCCCCCCGGGGGGGGGAGGGGTTCTGGTAACCTGCCGGTACTCCGAAAAGTACGAAACAGTCAGGAACTATTTTGGTGTCAGAATACTATCGTCCAATATATCAATCTTTACCTCTCGACCATTTCGAGACTCCTCGTCATGTCCGTGATCTCATCTGAGACTCCGAACAATCTCCGGTCACCAAAACACATAACTCATAAAATCGTCATCGAACGTTAAGCGTGCGGACCCAACGGGTTCGAGAAATATGTAGACATGATCGAGACACATCTCCGATCAATAACCAACAGCGGAACCTGGATGCTCATATTGGTTCCTACATATTCTACGAAGATCTTTATCAGTCAAACTACAATGACAACATACGTCATTCCCTTTGTCATCGGTATGTTACTTGCCCGAGATTCGATCGTCGGTACCTTCATACCTAGTTCAATCTCGTTACTAGAAAGTCTCTTTACTTGTTCTGTAATGCATCATCCCGCAACTAACTCATTAGTCACATTGCTTGTAAGGCTTATCGTGATGTGCATTACCGAGAGCGCCCAAAGATACCTCTCCGATACTCGGAGTGACAAATCCTAATCTTGATCTATGCCAACCCAACAAACATTTTAGGAGACACCTATAGAGCATCTTTATAATCACCCAGTTACGTTGTGACGTTTGATAGCACACAAGGTGTTCCTCCGGTATTCGGGAGTGGCATAATCTCATAGTCAAAAGGAATATGTATAAGTCATGAAGAAAGCGATAGCAATAAAACTTAATGATCATTATGCTAAGCTGACGGATGTGTCTTGTCCATCACATCATTCTCCTAATGATGTGACCCCGTTCATCAAATAACAACACATGCCCATGGTCAGGAAACTCAACCATCTTTGATTAACGAGCTAGTGACATAGAGACATACTAGGGACACTTTGTTTTGTCTATGTATTCAAACATGTATCAAGTTTCCAGTTAATACAATTCTAGCATGAATAATAAACATTTATCATGATATAAGGAAATATAAATAACAACTTTATCATTGCCTCTAGGGCATATTTCCTTTAGTCTCCCACTTGCTCTAGAGTCAATAATCTAGATTACATTGTAATGATTCTAACACCCATGGAGTCTTGGTGCTGATCATGTTTTGCTCGTGGAAGAGGCAAAGTCAACAGATCTGCAACATTCAGATACGTAAGTATTTTGCAAATCTCTATGTCTCCTTCCTTGACTTGATCGCGGAAAGAGTTGAAGCGTCTCTTGATGTGTTTTGTTCTCTTATGAAATCTGGATTCCTTCGCTAAGGCAGTTGCTCCAGTATTGTCACAAAAGATTTTCATTGGACCCGATGCACTAGGTATTACACCTGGATTGGATATGAACTCCTTCATCCAGACTCCTTCATTTTTTGCTTCCAAAGCAGCTATGTACTCCACTTCACACGTAGATCCTGCCATGATACTCTGCTTGGAACTGCACCAACTAACAGCTCCACCATTCAATATAAATACGTATCTGGTTTGCGACTTAGAGTCATCCAGATCAGTGTCAAAGCTAGCATCGACGTAACCATTTCTGACAAGCTCTTTGTCACCTCCATAAACGAGAAACATATCCTTAGTCATTTTCAGGTATTTTAGGATGTTCTTGACCGCTGTCCAGTGATCCACTCCTGGATTACTTTGGTACCTCCCTGCTAAACTTATAGCAAGGCACACATCAGGTCTGGTACACAACATTGCATACATGATAGAACCTATGGCCGAGGCATAGGGAATGACTTTCATTTTCTCTCTATCTTCTACAGTGGTCGGGCATTGAGTCTGACTCAACTTCACACCTTATAACACAGGGAAGAACCTTTTCTTTGACTGATCCATTTTGAACTTCTTCAAAACTTTATCAAGGTATGTGATTTGTGAAAGTCCAATTAAGCGTCTTCGTCTATCTCTATAGATCTTGATGCCCAATATATAAGCAGCTTCACCGAGGTCTTTCATTGAAAAATTCTTATTCAAGTATCCTTTTATGCTATCCAGAAATTCTATATTATTTCCAATCAACAATATGTCATCCACATATAATATTAGAAATGCTACAGAGCTCCCACTCACTTTCTTGTAAATACAGGCTTCTCCAAAAGTCTGTATAAAACCATATTCTTTTATCACACTATCAAAGCGTATATTCCAACTTCAAGAAGCTTGCACCAGTCCATAAATGGATCGCTGGAGCTTGCACACTATGTTAGCACCTTTAGGATAGACAAAACCTTCTGGTTGCATCATATACAACTCTTCTTTAATAAATCCATTAAGGAATGTAGTTTTAACGTCCATTTTCCAAATTTCATAAGCATAAAATGGGGCAATTGCTAACATGATTCAGATAGACTTAAGCATCTCTATGGGTGAGAAGGTCTCATCATAGTAAACTCCTTGATCTTGTCGAAAACCTTTCGCAACAAGTTGAGCTTTGTAGACAGTAATATTACCATCAGTAGCAGCCTTCTTCTTGAAGATCCATCTTTTTTCTATGGCTTGCCGATCATCGGGCAAGTCAACCAAAGTCCATACTTTGTTCTCATACATGGATCCCATCTCAGATTTCATGGCCTCAAGCCATTTTGCGGAATCTGGGCTCATCATCGCTTCCTCATAGTTCGTAGGTTCGTCATGGTCTAGTAACATGACTTCCAGAACAGGATTACCATACGAGTCTGGTGCGGAACATACTCTGGTTGACCTACGAGGTTCGGTAGTAACTTGATCTAAAGTTTCATGATCATCGTCATTAACTTCCTCACTAATTGGTGTAGGCATCACTGGAACTGATTTCTATGATGAACTACTTTTTAATTCGAGAGAAGGTACAATTACCTCATCAAGTTCTACTTTCTTCCCACTCACTTCTTTCGAGAGAAACTCCTTCTCTAGAAATGATCCATTCTTAGCAACAAATATCTTGCCTTCGGATCTATGATAGAAGGTGTACCCAACAGTTTCTTTTGGTATACTATGAACACGCACTTCTCCAATTTGGGTTCGAGCTTATCAGGCTGAGGCTTTTTCACATAAGCATCGCTACCCCAAACTTTAAGAAACGACAGCTTCGCTTTCTTGCCAAACCAAAGTTCATATGGTGTCGTCTCAACGGATTTAGATGGTGCCCTATTTAACATGAATGCAGTTGTCTCTAATGCATAACCCCAAAACGACAGTGGTAAATTGGTAAGAGACATCATAGATCGCACCATATCTAATAAAGTACAGTTACTATGTTTGGACACACCATTACGCTGTGGTGTTCTAGGTGGCGTGAGTTGCAAAACTATTCCACATTGTTTTTAATGAACACCAAACTCGTAACTCAAATATTCGCATCCACGATCAGATCATAGAAACTTTATTTTCTTGTTACGATGATTTTCTACTTTTCAAATGTTTTAGACACTTATGTTTCATTAAGTAAATATACCCATATAAGCTCAAATCATCTGTGAAGGTCAGAAAATAGCGATACCCGCCGCGAGCCTCAACACACATCGGACCGCATACATCAGTATGTATTATTTCCAATAAGTTAGAGCTCGCTCCATTGTTCCGAAGAACGAAGTCTTAGTCATCTTACCCATGAGGCATGGTTCGCAAGCATCAAGTGATTCCAAAAGTCCATCAACATGGAGTTTCTTCATGCGCTTTACACCAATATGACCTAAACGGCAGTTCCACAAATAAGTTGCACTATCATTATTAACTTTGCATCTTTTGGCATCAATATTATGAATATGTGTATCACCACGATCGAGATTCAACAAGAATAGACCACTCATCAAGGGTGCATGACCATAAAAGATATTACTCATATAAATAGAACAACCATTATTCTCTGATTTAAATGAATAACCGTCTCGCATCACACAAGATCCAGATATAATGTTCATGCTCAATGCTGGCACAAAATAACAATTATTCAGGTCTAAAACTAATCCCGAAGGTAGATGTAGAGGTAGCATGCCGACGGCGGTCACATTGACCTTGGAACCATTTCCGACGCGCATCATCACCTCGTCCTTAGCCAATCTTAGTTTAATCCGTAGCCCTTGTTTCGAGTTGCAAATATGAGCAACAGAACCAATATCAAATACCCAGGCGCTACTACGAGCATTAGTAAGGTACACATCAATAACATGTATATCAAATATACCTTTCACTTTGCCATCCTTCTTATACGCAAATACTTGGAGCAGTTCTGCTTCAAGTGAGCAGTCCCTTTGCAGTAGAAGCACTCAGTTTCAGGTTTAGGTCCTGACTTGGGCTTCTTCCTGGGAGCAGCAACTTGCTTGCTATTCTTCTTGAAGTTCCCCTTCTTTCCTTTGCCTTTTTTCTTGAAACTAGTGGTCTTGTTAACCATCAACACTTGATGCTCCTTCTTGATTTCTACCTCCGCAGGTTTGAGCATTGCGAAGAGCTCGAGAATAGTCTTTTCCATCCCTTGCATATTATAGTTCATCACAAAGCCTTTATATCTTGGTGGCAGTGATTGAAGAACTCTGTCAATGACACTATCATCCGGAAGATTAACTCCCAGCTGAGTCAAGTGGTTATGGTACCCAGACATTTTGAGTATGTGTTCACTGACAGAACTGTTCTCATCCATCTGGCAGCTATAGAACTTGTTGGAGACTTCATATCTCTCAACTCGGGCATTTGCTTGAAATATTAAATTCAACTCCTGGAACGTCTCAGATGGTGCATGACGTTCAAAACATCTTTGAAGTCCCGATTGTAAGTCGTAAAGCATGGGACACTGAACTATCAAGTAGTCATCGGATTTAGCTTGCCAGACGTTCATAACGTCCGAAGTTTCTCCTGCAGCAGGCCTTGCACCTAGTGGTGCATCAAGGACGTAATTCTTCTATGCAGCAATGAGGATAATCCTCAAGTTATCAACCTAGTCCATGTAGTTGCTACCATCATCTTTCAACTTAGCTTTCTCTAGGAATGCAATAAAATTTAAGGGAACGGTAGCACGGGCCATTGATCTACAACATAGATATGCAAAAACTATTAGGAATAAGTTCATGATAAATTTAAGTTCAATTAATCATATTACTTAAGAACTTCCACTTAGATAGACATCCCTCGAGTCATCTAAATGATCACGTGATCCATATCAACTAAACCATGCCCGATCATCACGTGAGATGGAGTAGTTTTCAATGGTGAAGATCTCTACATTGATCCTATCTACTATATGATTCACGTTCAAGGCCATGTCTGTAAATGCTAGGCTCGTCAAGTTTGACCTGAGTATTCTGCACAAGCAAAACTGTGTTGCACCCGTTGTATGTGAACGTAGAGCTTATCACACTCGGTCATCAGGTGGTGTCTCGGCACCACGAACAGTAGCAACGGTGCATACTCAGGGAGAACACTTATACCTTGAAATTTAGTGAGGGATCATTGAGGGAGTCCTGGACTAAGGGGTCCTCGGGTGTCTGGCCTGTTATCCATGGGTCGTAATGATGGGCCATGAAGACATGAAGGCCGAAGACTGTACCTGTGTCTGGACTGGACTCTCCTTGGCGTGGAAGGCAAGCTTGGCGCCGACTATGAAGATTATTTCTTATGTAACCGACTCTATGTAACCCTAGATTTCCCTCCCCCCCGGTGTCTATATAAACCGAAGGGGTTAGCCCAGAAAGGGTATACTCATTACCATAGTCATACAGGCTAGCCTTCTAGGGTTTAGCCATTACGATCTCATGGTAGATCCACTCTTGTAATACTCATATTCATCAAGATCAATCAAGCAGGAAGTAGGGTATTACCTCCATAGAGAGGGCCCGAACCTGGGTAAAACATCGTGTCCCTCGTCTCCTGTTACCATCAATCCTAGACGCATAGTTCGGGACCCCCTACCCGAGATCCGCCGGTTTTGACATCGACATTGGTGCTTTCATTGAGAGTTCCACTATGCCATCGACAAAAGGCTCAATGGCTCGCCTTGTCCTTAAAGATAACTTCACCTCTGGGGAGCTCTGGCCCTGGGCCAAACCCTCCGACTGGGCGACTTTACTATGATCGCCCGTATGGCCGTTGAGCCGACGATGACCTCTCGGGCCATGGAAAACCCCCTTTGCATCAACTCCGAGCACTCCAAGCAGATGGATCCGACAGAGTTTTCATCTTTGAACGAACTCCTAGATCACATCGCCGCTTTGAGAATAGCCACAGACTACGATCGGATCGGGCCTAAAACCGATCAAGGAGAAATCGAGACCCTACCAGTCACCCACCAGATTGCGGTAGTCGTGGAGCAGGATAGCGAGTCTTCTTCTATACCGAAGATGGACTATGTTCGGATAGCCGATCAGGAAGAGCCGGATACTCACCCGCGAAAGGATGCGATCAGCACTCCGAACATAGCATCGGACAGCAGTCCTAAACAATCAAAAGATATTCCGGAACCCGGACTGTTAAGCCGGGAAGGTCGTCAGACTCCGGATAATCGGTCAGGTCGGGGTTCGGATTTAATTCCACCCACCCACCTAGACATAAATGCTCTCATGAGCATAAAACAACAGTCTCAGGAAACGGTCCACCACTTCTGGGCCAGATTCCTCCTTGTCAAGGACAATGTAAAAGATTGTCGTGACGAGGACGCAATATCAGCATTCTGCAACAATTGCGCGGACGAAGGAATCCTTAACGCCATCAATCGCCGCCGCATACTGAAATTCGCTGACTTAGCAACCATCATACAAAAGTACAGCGTGATGGAGAGCACCTAGAAAACTCAGGCAACTCACTGGGAACCGTCAGTCCCAACTCAACTCCCCCTACAGGCGAAAAGGCCGCACCCTCGCGGCACGCCCAGTCCAACAGTCAAGAAACACAAAACCTCTATGCGGCACGACACTGTTCTGGTGGGGTGGCTCGATGGCCCATGCAAAATACATACAACACCAGATACCGTGGCAACCCACAGCCTTAGAGCATGTTGGATACTACGACAGGTAGCCAAGAGCGGCGAGGACATCCTTATCAAGTACGCCAGAACGGCATCCCCAGGGGACAATAACTCAAGAGTATTGATGGTCTTTGAGACATTCGCTTCAAACTACAGGTGCAAAAGGGCGCTTCGCGAGATCGCCGAAGTCTGCCAAATTGCTGTGATAAACCCCTGGAACGACACGCCTATAACATTCAACGCCGGTGGCGAACCAAAGTACATAACAGTACGAGCACCAGCCACGTTAGTCCTCAGTCCCATCATGGACGGGTTTCGACTTACCAAGGTCCTCATGGACGGCGGTGGCGGACTAAACCTCATTTATGAGGATACACTCCATAAAATGGAAATAGATAGGAGCCGCATCAAGCAAAGTAAAACAACCTTCCAAGGAATTATTCCCAGCCGGGAGGCGCGGTGCGCGGGCAAAATCACACTTGACATAGTATTCGGCACGCCGGAGAACTATCGGTCCAAAGAAATAACTTTCCAAGTGGCTCCTTTCAGGAGCGGATATCACGCCCTATTGGGGTGGGATGCTTTTACACGCTTTCAGGTCATACCCCATTACGGGTATATGAAGCTCAAAATGCCTGGACCAAACGATATAATCACTCTCATTAGTGATCTGGACATAGCACTCCACGCTGAAAACAAAACCGCATCCCTGGCCCTGGAGAAGCTATTCGAAGCCCTCGCAGCCTAAGAATTAACCGCACTACGCTCCATGGTGGACAGGGACGACATGATCCTCGACAAATGCCCTAAATCCACATGCTTCAAACCAGCAGAAGAAATAGTCAAATTCCAGGTCCACCCAACGGACCCCAAGAAGAAAGCATCTATCGGAGCTCAACTGAACCCAATAGTTCACACCGCACTACGAGAATTCATGTGCGAAAACTGGGACATATTCGCCTGGCACCCTTCAGATATGCCAGGGATCCCACGTGAGCTGTCCGAACATAGCCTCAATATATTAAAGGGATTTAAACCGGTTAAGCAAACACTGTGGCGCTTTTCCAAACCCAAGAGACAAGCCATGGGGGAGGAGCTGGCCAAACTCATCGAGGTAGGATTCATTAGAGAAATCAAACATCCGGACTGGCTGGCAAACCTAGTGATGTTACCAAAGAAGGACAAATCCTGGCGCCTGTGTGTCGATTTCAAAGACCTCAACAAGGCTGGCCCTAAGGATCTCTTCCCCCTCCCCCGCATTGATCAAATCATCGACGCCACCACAGGACGCGACTCATTGTGTTTCCTCGATGCATATTCTGGATACCATCAAATCAAAATGAAGGAGTTCGATCAAGCCGCAACAGCATTTATCACCCCATATGGGCCATTCTGCTTCAACACCATGCCCTTTGGGCTCAAGAACGCCGGCGCCACATACCAATGCATGATTCAAACATGCCTGGAGAAACAGATCGGCAAAATGGCAGAAGCTTACGTCGATGACGTCGTCATCAAAACTAGGCACGTCGAAACACTAATAGACGACTTACGTCTTACATTCGACAAGCTCCGGGCTTATGACATTAAGCTCAACCCGGAAAAGTGTGTCTTCGGCGTCCTCGCTGGAAAGCTCGGACATCCGGCCCAACGCCCGGACGTCCGGCCTCCCCTGTCTGTGCACAGTGAAGGGCCGAGGCCCGTGTACCCCTTCAACCCCCTACACTATATATACTCCTCCTCGTCCTTTTTTCTAGGGTTAGCATTGGTTTAGCTCATTTTAGAGATAGAGCATTTCTCATCCACATTGGATCTACTCCACGAGAGAGACTACGGCCCCTCTCCAGAGAAGATCCCTTTGGATTCAATACCTCCATGCGGAGAAGAACATCAAGACCTCCTCACGGAGAAGACCGGCAACCTTTGTATCATCCTTAGTTGTCCGTGGATCGTGTGATCTCTTATGTACTCGAGGATCTAGCACACGTGTGACTATTTCATGTTGTTTTAGTGATTTTCTCGTGTTTCCTCTCGTGTTTCCCCTTGCTTTCCCCCTTGTGTTCTTCGTGTTCATCGCGGGATCCGCTCCTTTCGTGAAAGATCGACCGATTAGGGTTCTACCCTACATCATCTTGGTATCTACAGCCACGTTGATCACGATTTCGGAGCCTCCCCGTTGTGTTGCTAGCCTTATTTTTGTTGATTTTGTCCCTAATTCGAAAATTCCCCACAAAAATAGCCCCCAATTTTTTTTGTGATTTGTTGGTGTTATGAAGTTTTGTTGGATTTGATCCATGGATTTCGTGTGTTGCAGGTAGATCTAGCTTCCCATCCACTTTTCCCCAATTTTCATCCACAAATTTCTCCGAATTTTACCCGGATTTGACCTCTCCACGCGGTGTTCATCACCTTTGTCCCCGGATCCAGAGCCCGGACATCCGGTCCGGCAGCTAGGACATCCGGCCCCTGGCAGCATCATTTCCTCTCCACCGCCTATTTTCCGTCCATATTTCGCCAAATTTTGTTCCGGTGCCCACATATACTTCTGCATACCACCACCACTTCCGCATTGCACCACCATATACCACATACACAACCACGACTTACCAACACCAACTCCTACAATTTTGGTCCAATTTTGCTTTGAGAATTTGAGCTGCGGTTCCGTGTCCTACTTGTGTTTCGGCTATTTAGGTACGGTTCAACATCAACATCACCGCCGCTCATCTTCCCCATAGACGCGTCATCAACAACGACCACCTCGGCTACATCTTGGTATTCATGACACTCATTGGATCATCATAGTCCATTCTTGCTTATGGACGAGGAACCGATGAAATGATAACCTCACCTTGGTATTGGACATATCATTCTTGCCATTACATTGATAGCCATCATAGCCTTACTCCTTTGAATCGCTTACCCATCGAGACTATCCGTTGAGTATTGTCGGCAACGAGACTTGTGCACATTAGTGATCATACTTCCCATAGCATACATACATCATTGTTGCATATCTTGGTATCATCTCTTGTGTCACAAGGTTGTCATCTCATACACAATTGCTATCTTGGTTCGTGAAGCATTGCATGAGAAAAGAGCTCAAACAACAAACATCCAAAAAAGCTTTTAAGCAAAAGGGAAAGAAAAGCAAAGAGCTTTTAAGCAAGAACCATAGCATCATACAACATTAAGATTGTCATACTCGATCATATTGGATCATCGCATAGAAACACCTTGCATAGAGCATACTTGGGATAGAAGTCATTGCATTTTTGCTTAGTAGGTTGTGCACAAGTCTTTGTATCCGCCTATTGTGAAATCGTGCTAGCATCTCTCTAGCATTGTGCAACAAGAGCATTTTTGTGGATCCCACATTTTGGCTCATCCTTGGTTGCACGACCCCACTTATCTTTTTCCGTGTGTGTTTCCGTGTACCTTATTTTGCTTGGTCTACTTGTTTCATTGCATTCTTGCGGATCTTTTCCAACATTATTGAAGCTCACTTACAGTTGCATCAAATTTTGTGCCACCATCCTAACCAAGCTCCACCATAAGCCTTTACTTGTGAAGGTGTGAGAAACTGACAAGAATTGGTACCAATTGTGCTATTTCCTTGTCCACATTTGAGTGATCATTGATCCACTTTCAACTTTGGTCAAGGTACATTTGGTATTTGTTCTTCTCTTTCTACCACTCACATTTTTTTCTCTTGGAATGATGGATAGGCCAAGTACCTCTACCAACCCACTCTTCATTGAGCACGACGATGACATGAACTCCTACATGATGACCCACAAGTGTAGGGGATCTATCGTAGCCTTTTTGATAAGTAAGAGTGTCGAACCCAACGAGGAGTAGAAGGAAATGATAAGCAGTTTTCAGTAAGGTATTCTCTGCAAGCACTGAAATTATCGGTAACAGATAGTTTTGTGATAAGGTAATTTGTAAAGAGTAGCAAGTAATAAAAGTAAATAAGGTGCAGCAAGATGGCCCAATCCTTTTTGTAGCAAAGGACAAGCCTGGACAAACTCTTATATGAAGGAAAGCACTCCCGAGGACACATGGGAATTATCGTCAAGCTAGTTTTCATCACGTTCATATGATTCGTGTTTGGTACTTTGATAATTTGATATGTGGGTGGACCGGTGCTTGGGTACTGTCCTTACTTGGACAAGCATCCCACTTATGATTAACCCCCATTGCAAGCATCTGCAACTACAACAGAAGTATTAAGGTAAACCTAACCATAGCATGAAACATATGGATCCAAATCAGCCCCTTACGAAGCAACGCATAAACTAGGGTTTAAGCTTCTGTCACTCTAGCAACCCATCATCTACTTATTACTTCCCAATGCCTCCATCTAGGCCCAAACAATGGTGAAGGGTCATGTAGTCGACGTTCACATGACACCACTACAGGGATGACAACATACATCTCATCAAAATATCGAACGAATACCAAATTCACATGACTACTTATAGCAAGACTTCTCCCATGTCCTCAAGAACAAACGTAACTACTCACAAAGCATATTCATGTTCATAATCAGAGGGGTATTAATATGCATAATGGATCTGAACATATGATCTTCCACCAAGTAAACCAACTAGCATCAACTACAAGGAGTAACACTACTAGCAACCCACAGGTACCAATCTGAGGTTTGGATACAAAGATTGGATACAAGAGATGAACTAGGGTTTGAGATGAGATGGTGCTGGTGAAGATGTTGGTGGAGATTGACCCCCTCCCGATGAGAGGACCGTTGGTGATGACGATGATGATGATTTCCCCCTCCCGGAGGGATGTTCCCCTGCAGAACAGCTCTGCCGGAGCCCTAGATTGGTTCCGCCAAGGTTCCGCCTCATGGCGGCTGAGTCTCATCCCGAAAGCTTGCTTATGATTTTTTCCTCAATGAAATACTCCATATTTATATGTGAAAACCTCTCTTTCTTTATTACTTCCTATTAATTGCAACGATGACCAAAACTATGTTTGTCAACTCTCAACAAATTTTAATCATCATACTCTTTATATGTGAAGTCATTACTCTCCATAAGATCCATATGATCTCTTTATTTCTTTTTATTCTTTCTCTTTTATTTTATTCCCTCAAGATAATAGCAAGATAATCAAGGCCTTGACTCAACACTAATCTTTATTATATATAGCTCACGGACTCGATTACATAGAAAGATCATAAAGCAAAACTCAAAACTAGATGATACTAAAACTTTATTCTACTAGATCAAGATATTACCAAGAGGATCAAACTAAGAAAAACGGTAAAGATAAAAGTGTGATGGTGATATGATACCGATGCACTCCCCCAAGCTTGGCAGTTGCCAAGGGGAGTGCCCATACCCATGTGTTTATGTTTCCTTCCTCGAGGGTGGTGATGTGATATTCTTGGCGATGATGCCCCTCAGGATACGATTCTCTTCCTCGAGCTTATTGACTTGCTGCTTGAGGTCCATTATTTCCTTACGGAGCTTTCCCGTGACGGCTAAAGCTCCTTTCACCCAAGGATGTTGCATAGCTGCGGGAGAACAAGTAACACTCTTTTTCATATTTTCATAAGAAAGAAATCTAACATTGGAAGGGATGACCGAGTTTGGAATAGCTAAGCTCTATAGTTCCCCCATCATGAATCCGGCTCGGAAACAAGAAGTAACTTCTTCAACCTCTTCCATGGCATCTATCCTTTTCAAGTCAGCCTCCATCTCTTCCTCAGTTGATGGCCCAAAGTCGTCAGCATTGTTGTTTGCTCTTGGCCCTAATGTCGGATGGGACACCTGACTCACCCCGACTAACTCTTGATAAGACATCTTGCTCTAAATCTGCAGCAAAAACAGCTCGAAACAAAAACAGAGGATTTTTGTGTGGTACGGGGGTCAAAACATTCAGGAGATTATATAATGAATTTTTACCGACCAAAAGAAGTATCGTGCAAGAAAACGGAGTTCGGAGAGCACACGAGGTGCCCACGAGGCAGGGGGCGTGCCCAGGGGGTAGGGCGCCCCCTCCACCCTCGTGGACGCCTCGTGTCCTTCCTGGACTACTTCTTATTTTCCTATTTTCTTAAATATTCCAAAACGAAGAAAAATTACCATTAGAACTGTTTTGGAGTCGGTTTACTTACCTTATCTCATACCTATTCCGTTTCGGAGTCTGAAACGTTCTGGAAAGTGTCCCTTATGTATTCCTCTGGGGTTACAGTTTCAATAACATTAGTTTCAACATTAATGGGATTACCTGAGATATAACATTTGATTCTTTGACCGTTCACCACCTCGGATTTGTGTCGTCGAAGTTGTTGATTTTTATGGCACCGGGACGATAGACCTCCTCGATGATGTAAGGACCTTCCCATTTAGAGAGGAGTTTGCCTGCAAAAAATCTTAAACGAGAGTTGTATAACAATACATAATCACCTACATTAAAATCACATTTTTGTATCCTTTCATCATGCCATCTTTTAACTTTTTCTTTAAACAGTTTGGCATTCTCGTAGGCCTAGGTTCTCCATTCATCAAGTGAGCTAATGACAAAAAGCCTCTTCTCACTGGCAAGTTTGAAGTCATAGTTGAGCTCTTTAATAGCCCAATATGCCATATGTTCTAATTCAAGAGGTAAGTGACATGCTTTACCATAAACCATTTTATGTGGAGACATACCCATAGGATTTTTATATGCATTTCTATAAGCCCATAATGCATCATCAAGTTTCTTGGACCAATTCCTTCTAGATCTATTAACAATCTTTTGCAAAATTAATTTGAGCTCTCTGTTACTCAATTCTACTTGACCACTAGACTGCGGGTGATATGGAGAAGCAATTCTATGATTAACATCATACTTAGCAAGCATTTTATGAAAGGCACCATGAATAAAATGTGAACCACCATCAGTCATTAAATATCTAGGGACTCCAAACCTCGGAAAAATAACTTCTTTAAGCATCTTAATAGAGGTGTTATGATCAGCACTACAAGTTGGAATAGCTTCTGCTCACTTAGTAACGTAATCAACAACAACTAAAATATGTGTATACCCATTAGAGGAAGGAAACGGTCTCATATAAGTGAAGCCTCAAACATCAAATGGTTCAATAACGAGTGAATAATTCATAGGCATTTCTTGACGTCTACTAATATTACCAATTCTTTGACATTCATCACAAGACAAAACAAACTTACGGTCATCCTTAAAGAGAGTAGGCCAATAAAAACCGGATTGCAATACCTTATGTGCAGTTCTATCTCTAGCATGGTGTCCTCCATAAGACTCAGAGTGGCACTTGCGTAGGATCTGTTCCTGTTCATGCTCAGGTACACAACGTATAATAACACCATCTACTCCTTCTTTATAAAGATGTGGGTCATCCCAGAAGTAATATCTTAAATCATAGAAGAACTTTTTCTTTTGCTGGTATGTGAAACTAGGTGGTATAAATTTAGCAACAATGTAATTAGCATAATCAGCATACCATGGAGCAGTATGAGAAGCATTTATGATAGCTAATTGTTCATAAGGAAAGCTATCATCAATAGGTAGTGGGTCATCAAGAACATTCTCTAACCTAGACAAGTTGTCTGCAACGGGATTCTCAGCTCCCTTTCTATCAATAATATGCAAATCAAATTCTTGTAGTAGGAGAACCCATCCAATAAGTCCAGGTTTAGCATCTTTCTTTTCCATAAGATATTTAATAGCAGCATGATCAGTGTGAATAGTTACTTTAGAATCAACAATATAAGGTCTGAACTTATCACAAGCAAATACAACTGCTAAGAATTCCTTTTCAGTAGTAGCATAATTTCTCTAGGCATTGTCTAGAGTTTTACTAGCATATTGAATACCATTTAATTTTTTATCAACTCTTTGTCCTAGAACACTGTTGGAAATATGCCCTAGAGGCAATAATAAAAGTATTATTATTATATTTCTTTGTTCATGATAATAGTCTTTTATTCATGCTATAACTGTATTATCCGGAAATCGTAATACACGTGTGAATACATAGACCTCAATATGTCCCTAGTGAGCCTCTAGTTGACTAGCTCGTTGTGATCAACAGATAGTCATGTTTTCCTGGCTATGGACATTGGATGTCGTTGATAACAGGATCACATCATTAGGAGAATGATGTGATGGACAAGACCCAATCTTAAGCATAGCACAAAGGTCGGTTAGTTCGTTTGCTAGAGCTTTTCCAATGTCAAGTATCTCTTCCTTCGACCATGAGATCGTGTAACTGCCGGATACCGTAGGAGTGCTTTGGGTGTACCAAATGTCACAACGTAACTGGGTGACTATAAAGGTGCATTACAGGTATCTCCGAAAGTGTCTGTTGGGTTGACACGGATCGAGACTGGGATTTGTCACTCCGTATGACGGAGAGGTATCTCTGGGCCCACTCGGTAATGCATCATCACAATGAGCTCAAGGTGACCAAGTGTTTGGTCACGGAATCATGCATTACGGTACGAGTAAAGTGACTTGCCGGTAACGAGACTGAACAAGGTATTGGGATACCGACGATCGGGTCTCGGGCAAGTAACGTACCGATTGACAAAGGGCATTCTATACGGGGTTTGATCGAATCCTCGACATCGTGGTTCATCCGATGACATCATCAAGGAGCATGTGGGAGAAACATGGGTATCCAGATCCCGCTGTTGGTTATTGACCGGAGAGTCTCGGTCATGTCTGCATGTCTCCCGAACCCGTAGGGTCTACACACTTAAGGTTCGGTGACGCTAGGGTTATCAGGAAGACAAGTATGTGATCACCGAATGTTGTTCGGAGTCCCGGATGAGATCCCGGACGTCACGAGGAGTTCCAGAATGGTCCGGAGGTAAAGTTTTATATATGGGAAGTTGTTAAACGGACACCGGAAAGTTTCGGGGTCATACCGGTATTGTACCGGGACCACCGGAGAGGTTCCGGGGGTCCACCGGGAGGGACCACCCCTCTCGGGGGGCCACTTGGGCTGCGTAGGGATAGCAGCCAGCCCCTAGTGGGCTTGGCGCGCCCCCCCTTGGGCCCATGCGCCTAGGGTTGGGGGTGGAACCCTAAAGGGGGCGCACCCCCTTTGCTTGGGGGGCAAGCCCCCCACCCTTTGGCCGCCGCCCCCCTCTAGGGTTTCCCCTAGAGGGCCGGCCCCCTTGCCCCTTCCCCTATATATAGAGGGGTGAGGGGAGGGCTGCTGAACACCACAACTCAAGGCGCAGCCCCTCCCCTCCCCAACACCTCTCCTCCTCCGTACGTGCTCGGCGAAGCTCTGTCGGAATACTGCTGCACCAACTGCACCAGGCCATTGTGCTGCCCTTGGAGCTGCCTTCCTCAACCTCTCCTTCCTCCTTGCTGGATCAAGATAGAGGAGACGTCGACCATCCTGTACATGTGTTGAACGCGGAGGTGTTGTCCGTTCAGCACTTGGTCATCGGTGATCCGAATCACGACGAGTACGACTCCATCATCACCATCCCCTTGAACGCTTCCGCACTCGATCTACAAGTGGTATGTAGATGCAAACTCTTCCCCTTGACTCGTTGCTTAGATGAACTCATAGATGGATCTTGGTGAAACCGTAGGAAAAATTTTAATTTTCTGCAACGTTCCCCAACAGTGGCATCATGAGCTAGGTCTATGCGTAGTTCTCTTTGCACGAGTAGAACACAATTTTGTTGTGGGCGTGGATCTTGTCAACTTACTTGCCACTACTAGTCTTTTCTTGCTTCAACGGCATTGTGGGATGAAGCGGCCCGGACCAACCTTACACGTACGCTTACGTGAGACCGGTTCCACCGATTGACATGCACTAGTTGCATAAGGTGGCTGGCCGGTGTCTGTCTCTCCCACTTTAGTTGGAGAGGATTCGATGAAAAGGGTCCTTATGAAGGGTAAATAGAAGATGACAAAATCACGTTGTGGTTATTCATAGGTAAGAACTTGCTAGAACCCAATTGCAGCCACGTAAAAGATGCAACAACAATTAGAGGACGTCTAACTTGTTTTTGCAGCGATTGATCATGTGATGTGATATGGCCAGAAGTTGTGATGAATGATGAATTGTGATGTATGAGATCATGTTCTTTGTAATAGGATTCACGACTTGCATGTCGATGAGTATGACAACTGGCAGGAGCCATAGGAGTTGTCTTTATTTTTTGTATGACCTGCGTGTCATTGAAGAACGCCATGTAAACTACTTTACTTTATTGCTAAACGCGTTAGTCATAGAAGTAGAAGTAGTCGTTGGCGTGACAACTTCATGAAGACACGATGATGGAGATCATGATGATGGAGATCATGGTGTCATGCCGGTGACAAGATGATCATGGAGCCCCGAAGATGAAGATCAAAGGAGCTATATGATATTGGCCATATCATGTCACTACTTTATATAATTGCATGTGATGTTTATTATGTTTTATGCATCTTGTTTACTTAGGACGACGGTAGTAAATAAGATGATCCCTTACAACAATTTCAAGAAGTGTTCTCCCCTAACTGTGCACCGTTGCTAAAGTTCGTCGCTTCTAAGCACCACGTGATGATCGGGTGTGATGGATTCTTACGTTCACATACAACGGGTGTAAGACAGTTTTACACAGCAAAAACACTTAGGGTTAACTTGACGAGCCTAGCATGTACAGACATGGCCTCGGAACACGGAGACCGAAAGGTCGAACACGAGTCGTATGGAAGATACGATCAACATGAGAATGTTCACCGATGATGACTAGTCCGTCTCACGTGATGATCGGACACGGGCTAGTCGACTCGGATCGTGTAACACTTAGATGACTAGAGGGATGTCTAATCTGAGTGGGAGTTCATAATTTGATTAGAACTTAATTATCATGAACTTAGTCTAAAACCTTTGCAAATATGTCTTGTAGATCAAATGGCCAACGCTCATGTCAACATGAACTTCAACGCGTTCCTAGAGAAAACCAAGCTGAAAGATGATGGCAGCAACTATACGGACTGGGTCCGGAACCTGAGGATCATCCTCATAGCTGCCAGGAAACAATATGTCCTAGAAGGACCGCTAGGTGACGCTCCCGTCCCAGAGAACCAAGACATTATGAATGCTTGGCAGTCTCGTGCTGATGATTACTCCCTCGTTCAGTGCGGCATGCTTTACAGCTTAGAACCGGGGCTCCAAAAGCGTTTTGAGCATCACGGAGCATATGAGATGTTCGAGGAGCTGAAACTAGTTTTCCAAGCTCACGCCCGGGTCGAGAGATATGACATCTCCGACAAGTTCTATAGTTGTAAGATGGAGGAAAATAGTTCTGTCAGTGAGCACATACTCAAGATGTCTGGGTTGCACAACCGTATGACCCAGCTGAATATTAACCTCCCTGATGAGGCAGTCATTGACAGAATCCTTCAGTCGCTCCCACCAAGCTACAAGAGCTTTGTGATGAACTACAATATGCAGGGGATGGTAAAGACCATTCCTGAAGTATTTTCTATGCTGAGGTCAGCAGAGGTTGAAATCAAGAAAGAACATCAAGTGTTGATGGTCAATAAGACCACTAAGTTCAAGAAGGGCAAGGGTAAGAAGAACTTCAAGAAGGACGGCAAAGAGGTTGCCGCGCCCGGTAAGCCAGTTGCCGGGAAGAAGTCAAAGAATGGACCCAAGCCTGAGACTGAGTGCTTTTATTGCAAGGGGAAGGGTCACTGGAAGCGGAACTGCCCCAAATACTTAGCGGATAAGAAGGCCGGCAACACTAAAGGTATATTCGATATACATGTAATTGATGTGTACCTTACCAGTACTCGTAGTAACTCCTGGGTATTTGATACCGGTGCCGTTGCTCATATTTGTAACTCACAGCAGGAGCTACGGAATAAGCGGAGACTGGCGAAGGACGAGGTGACGATGCGCGTCGGGAATGGTTCCAGAGTCGATGTGATCGCCGTCGGCACGCTACCTCTACATTTACCTACGGGATTAGTTTTGAACCTTAATAATTGTTATTTGGTGCCAAGTTTGAGCATGAACATTGTATCTGGATCTCGTTTAATACGAGATGGCTACTCATTTAAGTCTGAGAATAATGGTTGTTCGATTTATATGAGAGATATGTTTTATGGTCATGCTCCGATGGTCAATGGTTTATTCTTAATGAATCTCGAACGTAGTGTTACACATATTCATAGCGTGAATACCAAAAGATGTAAAGTTGATAACGATAGTCCCACATACTTGTGGCACTGCCGCCTTGGTCACATTGGTGTCAAGCGCATGAAGAAGCTCCATGCTGATGGACTTTTAGAGTCTCTTGATTATGAATCATTTGACACATGCGAACCATGCCTCATGGGCAAGATGACCAAGACTCCGTTCTCCGGAACAATGGAGCGAGCAACCAACTTGTTGGAAATCATACATACCGATGTGTGCGGTCCAATGAGCGTTGAGGCTCGCGGAGGATATCGTTAGCTTCTCACTCTCACTGATGACTTAAGTAGATATGTGTATGTCTACTTAATGAAACACAAGTCTGAGACCTTTGAAAAGTTCAAGGAATTTCAGAATGAGGTAGAGAATCAACGTGACCGAAAGATAAAATTCCTATGATCAGATCGTGGAGGAGAATACTTAAGTCACGAATTTGGTACACACTTAAGGAAATGTGGAATCGTTTCACAACTCACGCCGCCTGGAACACCTCAGCGTAACGGTGTGTCCGAACGTCGTAATCGCACTCTATTGGATATGGTGCGGTCTATGATGTCTCTTACCGATTTACCGCTATCATTTTGGGGATACACTCTAGAGACAGCTACATTCACTTTAAATAGGGTACCGTCAAAATCCGTTGAGATGACACCGTATGAATTATGGTTTGGGAAGAAACCTAAGCTGTCGTTTCTGAAAGTTTGGGGATGCGATGCTTATGTCAAGAAACTTCAACCTGAGAAGCTCGAACCCAAGTCGGAAAAATGCGTCTTCATAGGATACCCTAAGGAAACCATTGGGTATACCTTCTACTTAAGATCCGAGGGCAAGATCTTTGTCGCTAAGAACGGATCCTTTCTGGAAAAAGAGTTTCTCTCGAAAGAAGTAAGTGGGAGGAAAGTAGAACTCGATGAAGTACTACCTCTTGAGCGGGACAGTAGTGCAGCTCAGGAAGATGTTCCTGTGATGCCTACACCAACTGAAGAGGAAAATAATGATGATGATCAAGGTACTTCGGATCAAGTTGTTACTGAACTTCGTAGGTCCACAAGGACACGTTCCGCACCAGAGTGGTACGGCAACCCTGTCCTGGAAATCATGTTGTTAGACAACGGTGAACCTTCGAACTATGAAGAAGCGATGGCGGGCCCAGATTCCAACAAATGGCTTGAAGCCATGAAATCCGAGATAGAATCCATGTATGAAAACAAAGTATGGACTTTGACTGACTTGCCCGATGATCGGCGAGCGATAGAAAACAAATGGATCTTTAAGAAGAAGACGGACGCGGATGGTAATGTCACCATCTATAAAGCTCGACTTGTCGCTAAGGGTTATCGGCAAGTTCAAGGGATTGACTACGATGAGACTTTCTCTCCCGTAGCGAAGCTTAAGTCCGTCCGAATCATGTTAGCAATTGCCGCATAGTATGATTATGAGATATGGCAGATGGACGTCAAAACGGCATTCCTTAACGGGCATCTTAAGGAAGAGCTGTATATGATACAACCGGAAGGTTTTGTCGATCCTAAGAACGCTAACAAAGTATGCAAGCTCCAGCGATCCATTTATGGGCTGGTGCAAGCATCTCGGAGTTGGAATATTCGCTTTGATGAGATGATCAAAGCGTTTGGGTTTATGCAGACTTATGGAGAAGCCTGCGTTTACAAGAAAGTGAGTGGGAGCTCTGTAGCATTTCTCATATTATATGTAGATGACATACTCTTGATGGGAAATGATATAGAATTTCTGGACAGCATTAAGGCCTACTTGAATAAGTGTTTTTCAATGAAGGACCTTGGAGAAGCTGCTTATATATTAGGCATCAAGATCTATAGAAATAGATCGAGACGCCTCATAGGTCTTTCACAAAGCACATACCTTGATAAGATTTTGAAGAAGTTCAAAATGGATCAGTCTAAGAAGGGGTTCTTGCCTGTATTGCAAGGTGTGAGATTGAGCTCGGCTCAATGCCCGACCACGGCAAAAGATAAAGAAGAGATGAGTGTCATCCCCTATGCTTCAGCCATAGGATCTATTATGTATGCCATGCTGTGTACCAGACCTGATGTAAACCTTGCCGTAAGTTTGGTAGGAAGATACCAAAGTAATCCCGGCAAGGAACACTGGACAGCGGTCAAGAATATCCTGAAGTACCTGAAAAGGACAAAGGACATGTTTCTCGTTTATGGAGGTGACGAAGAGCTCGTCGTAAAGGGTTACGTCGACGCTAGCTTCGACACAGATCTGGATGACTCTAAGTCACAAACCGGATACGTGTATATGTTGAATGGTGGAGCAGTAAGCTGGTGCAGCTGCAAGCAGAGCGTCGTGGCGGGATCTACATGTGAAGCGGAGTACATGGCAGCCTCGGAGGCAGCGCATGAAGCTATTTGGGTGAAGGAGTTCATCACCGACCTAGGAGTCATACCCAATGCGTCGGGGCCGATCAAACTTTTCTGTGACAATACTGGAGCTATTGCCCTTGCGAAGGAGCCCAGATTTCACAAGAAGACCAGGCATATCAAGCGTCGTTTCAACTCCATCCGTGAAAATGTTCAAGATGGAGACATAGAAATTTGCAAAGTACATACGGATCTGAATGTCGCAGATCCGTTGACTAAACCTCTCTCGCGAGCGAAACATGATCAACACCAGAACTCTATGGGTGTTCGATTCATCACAATGTAACTAGATTATTGACTCTAGTGCAAGTGGGAGACTGTTGGAAATATGCCCTAGAGGCAATAATAAAAGTATTATTATTATATTTCTTTGTTCATGATAATAGTCTTTTATTCATGCTATAACTGTATTATCCGGAAATCGTAATACACGTGTGAATACATAGACCTCAATATGTCCCTAGTGAGCCTCTAGTTGACTAGCTCGTTGTGATCAACAGATAGTCATGGTTTCCTGGCTATGGACATTGGATGTCGTTGATAACGGGATCACATCATTAGGAGAATGATGTGATGGACAAGACCCAATCTTAAGCATAGCACAAAGGTCGGTTAGTTCGTTTGCTAGAGCTTTTCCAATGTCAAGTATCTCTTCCTTCGACCATGAGATCGTGTAACTCCCGGATACCGTAGGAGTGCTTTGGGTGTACCAAACGTCACAACGTAACTGGGTGACTATAAAGGTGCATTACAGGTATCTCCGAAAGTGTCTGTTGGGTTGACACGGATCGAGACTGGGATTTGTCACTCCGTATGACGGAGAGGTATCTCTGGGCCCACTCGGTAATGCATCATCATAATGAGCTCAAGGTGACCAAGTGTTTGGTCACGGGATCATGCATTACGGTACGAGTAAAGTGACTTGCCGGTAACGAGACTGAACAAGGTATTGGGATACCGACGATCGGGTCTCGGGCAAGTAACGTACCGATTGACAAAGGGAATTGTATACGGGGTTTGATCGAATCCTCGACATCGTGGTTCATCCGATGACATCATCGAGGAGCATGTGGGAGCCAACATGGGTATCCAGATCCCGCTGTTGGTTATTGACCGGAGAGTCTCGGTCATGTCTGCATGTCTCCCGAACCCGTAGGGTCTACACACTTAAGGTTCGGTGACGCTAGGGTTATCAGGAAGACAAGTATGTGATTACCGAATGTTGTTCGGAGTCCCGGATGAGATCCCGGACGTCACGAGGAGTTCCGGAATGGTCCGGAGGTAAAGTTTTATATATGGGAAGTTGTTAAACGGGCACCGGAAAGTTTCGGGGTCATACCGGTATTGTACCGGGACCACCGGAAGAGGTTCCGGGGGTCCACCGGGAGGGACCACCCCTCCCGGGGGGCCACTTGGGCTGCGTAGGGATAGCAGCCAGCCCCTAGTGGGCTTGGCGCGCCCCCCCTTGGGCCCATGCGCCTAGGGTTGGGGGGGGAAACCCTAAAGGGGGCGCACCCCCTTGCTTGGGGGGCAAGCCCCCCACCCTTTGGCCGCCGCCCCCCTCTAGGGTTTCCCCTAGAGGGCCGGCCCCCTTGCCCCTTCCTCCTATATATAGAGGGGTGAGGGGAGGGCTGCTGAACACCACAACTCAAGGCGCAGCCCCTCCCCTCCCCAACACCTCTCCTCCTCCGTACGTGCTCGGCGAAGCTCTGTCGGAATACTGCTGCACCAACTGCACCACGCCGTCGTGCTGCCCTTGGAGCTGCCTTCCTCAACCTCTCCTTCCTCCTTGCTGGATCAAGACGGAGGAGACGTCGACCGTCCCGTACGAGTGTTGAACGCGGAGGTGCTGTCCGTTCAGCACTTGGTCATCGGTGATCCGAATCACGACGAGTACGACTCCATCATCACCATCCCCTTGAATGCTTCCGCACTCGATCTACAAGTGGTATGTAGATGCAAACTCTTCCCCTTGACTCGTTGCTTAGATGAACTCATAGATGGATCTTGGTGAAACCGTAGGAAAAAATTTAATTTTCTGCAACGTTCCCCAACAAACACCACCTACAGCCTAGTCACTAGCATCACACATGATTTCCAATCAGGTGGCTGAACAATAGGTGCAGAAATCAAGGCTTTCTTAAGTATTTCAAATGCTTCTACACAATCATCATCAAAGATAAAAGGAATATCTTTTTGTAATAGGTTAGTCAGAGGCCGGGAAATTGTTGAGAAGTCCTTAATGAACCCCCTATAAAAACCGGCATAACCAAGGAAACTTCTTACATCTTTCATGTCCTTGGGACACGGCATCTTTTCAATAGCATCAACTTTAGCTTTGTCAACTTCAATACCTTTTTTAGGAAATTTTATGCCCCAAGACAATACCTTCATTAACCATAAAGTGGCACTTCTCCCAATTCAAGACAAGGTTAGTTTCTTCACATCTCTGCAAAACTCGATCAAGGTTGCTCAAGCAATCATCAAAAGAGGATCCATAAACAGAGAAATCATCCATGAAAACTTCACAAATCTTTTCACAAAAGTCAGAGAATATAGCCATCATGCATCTTTGAAAGGTAGTAGGTGCATTACATAAACCAAAAGGCATACGTCTATAAGCAAAGGTACCGAAAGGGCAAGTAAAAGTAGTCTTTTCTTGATCATCAGCTGACACGGGTATTTGAGAGAAACCAGAGTAACCATCTAGAAAGCAAAAATGTGTATGTTTGGATAATCTTTCTAGCATTTTATCAATGAAAGGTAAAGGGTAATGATCTTTTTTAGTAGCTTTATTTAATTTGCGGAAATCAATCACCATCCTATAACCTGTAATAATTCTTTGCGGAATCAATCCATCTTTATCATTAGGAACGATAGTAATACCTCCCTTCTTAGGGACACAATGGACAGGGCTTACCAAGTGACTATCAGCAACGTGATAAATTACACCTGCTTCAAGGAGCTTTAATATTTCCTTTCTTACCACTTCTTTCATCTTAGGATTTAGCTGTCGTTGGTGATCAATAACTGGTTTGACGTCTTTCTCCAAATTTATTTTGTGTTGACATAGAGTGGGACTAATGCCCTTAAGATCATCAAGAGTTATCCAATAGCAGCACGGTGCTTCTTCAGAGTTATCAATAATTTCTCTTCTTCATGCTCTGGAAGGTTAGCACTAATAATAATAGGATATATCTTCTTTTCATCAAGATAAGCATATTTAAGAGTATCAGGCAATGGTTTAAGCTCAAACACGGGATCACCCTTGGGTGGAGGAGGATCCCCTAGAATTTGAACAGGCAAGTTGCGTTTCAGAATAGGTCCCTGTTTAAAGAATACTTCATCTATTTCCCTTCTTTCATTCATATATGTATCATTTTCATGGTCTAGCAAATATTGTTCTAAAGGGTCACTAGGAGGCACGGCAATAGAAGCAAGACCAATAATTTCATCTTTACTAGGCAATTCCTCATCATGGGGTTGTCTACTAAATTTAGCAAAATTAAACTCATGAGACATATCGCCCAAACCAATAGTAACAACATCCTTTTCGTAGTCTATCCTAGCATTAACAGTGTTCAAGAAGGGTCTACCAAATATAATGGGACAAAAGCTATCTTGTGGGGAACCAAGAACAAGAAAATCAGCAGGATATTTAACCTTCCCACACAAGACTTCAACATCTCTAACAATCCCAACCGGTGAAATAGTATCTCTATTGGCAAGTTTAATGGTAACATCTATATCTTGTATCTCAGCAGGTGCAATATCATGCATAATTTCTTCGTATAAGGAATGAGGTATTTCACTTGCACTAGCACCCATATCACATAAGCCATGATAACAATGATCTCCTATTTTAATGGAAATAACAGGCATGCCTACAACAGGTCTATGTTTATTTTTAGCATCAGGTCTAGCAATTCTAGCAGCTTCATTGCAGAAGTAAATAACATGTCCATCAATATTATCGGCCAAGAGATCTTGAACCATAGCAATTTTAGGTTCAACTTTAACTTTCTTAGGGGGTTTGTGTGTCCTAATATTACTTTTGTTGACTATGGTAGAAGCTTTAGCATGATCCTTTATTCTAACAGGGAAAGGTGACTTCTCAATATAAGGAGCAGGAACAACAGGATCATCATAAGTGATAGTCTTTTCTTAAACTTTAATAGGAGCAACTACATTTACCTCAGTGGGAGGATTATATTTAAACCACTTCTCCTTTGGGAGATCAACATGAGTAGCAAAGGATTCACAGAAAGAAGCTACTATCTCAGAGTCAAGTTCATATTTAGTGCTAAATTCATGGAAAACATCGGTATCCATAAAAGAATTAACACAATCAAACTTAGGTGTTATACCTGACTCCTTACCTTCGTCGAGGTCCCAATCTTCAGAATTGCATTTAATTCTTTCCAATAAATCCCATTTGAATTCAATAGTCTTCATCATAAGAGATCCAGTACAAGAAGTATCAAGCATGGATCGATTATTGAGAGAAAGCCGAGCATAAATTTTTCAATAATCATTTCTCTTGAGAGCACATGATTGGGGCATGAATATAACATTGAATTAAGCCTCCCCCAAGCTTGAGCGATGCTTTCTCTGTCGTGAGGCCAAAAATTATATATATAATTACGATCACGATGAACAAGATGCATAGGATAAAACTTCTGATGAAATTCCAATTTCAATTGTTTGTAGTTCCATGATCCCATATCATCACATAGCCTATACCATGTCAATGCCTCTCCCTTAAAAGATAAAGGGAAGACCTTCTTCTTGATAACATCATCGGGCATACCTGCAAGCTTAAATAATCCACAAACTTCATCCACATAGATTAAGTGTAAATTGGGATGCAATGTTCCATCTCCTGCAAAAGGATTAGCTAGCAGTTTCTCACCCGAAGGAATTTCAAAGTAAACATTTTCAGTAGGTTCAGTAGGTTGAGGAGAAACTCTTTGCTCTACTGGTCGGGGTGAAGATACACCGAACAAGCCCCTCAAAGGATTATGTTCCATAGTAACAAGTGAAGTAAATTTCAGCACACTATATAAATGTTTCCTTACCAAATTCCACCTACCAAAGGCGCTTCACTCCCCGGCAACAGCGCCAGAAAAGAGTCTTGATGACCCACAAGTGTAGGGGATCTATTGTAGCCTTTTCGATAAGTAAGAGTGTCGAACCCAACGAGGAGCAGAAGGAAATGATAAGCAGTTTTCAGTAAGGTATTCTCTGCAAGCACTGAAATTATCGGTAACAGATAGTTTTGTGATAAGGTAATTTGTAACGAGTAGCAAGTAATAAAAGTAAATAAGGTGCATAAATATGGCCCAATTCTTTTGTAGCAAAGGACAAGCCTGGACAAACTCTTATATGAAGGGAAGCGCTCCCGAGGACACATGGGAATTATCGTCAAGCTAGTTTTCATCACGTTCATATGATTCACGTTCGGTACTTTGATAATTTGATATGTGGGTGGACCGTGCTTGGGTACTGTCCTTACTTGGACAAGCATCCCACTTATGATTAACCCCCATTGCAAGCATCCGCAACTACAACAGAAGTATTAAGGTAAACCTAACCATAGCATGAAACATATGGATCCAAATCAGCCCATTACGAAGCAACGCATAAACTAGGGTTTAAGCTTTTGTCACTCTAGCAACCCATCATCTACTTATTACTTCCCAATGCCTCCCTCTAGGCCCAAACAATAGTGAAGTGTCATGTAGTCGACGTTCACATGACACCACTAGAGGGATGACAACATACATCTCATCAAAATATCGAACGAATACCAAATTCACATGACTACTTATAGCAAGACTTCTCCCATGTCCTCAGGAACAAACGTAACTACTCACAAAGCATATTCATGTTCATAATCAGAGGGGTATTAATATGCATAATGGATCTGAACATATGATCTTCCACCAAGTAAACCAACTAGCATCAACTACAAGGAGTACTCAACACTGCTAGCAACCCACAGGTACCAATCTGAGGTTTGGATACAAAGATTGGATAAAAGAGATGAACTAGGGTTTGAAATGAGATGGTGCTGGTGAAGATGTTGATGGAGATTGACCCCCTCCCGATGAGAGGATCGTTGGTGATGACGATGATGATGATTTCCCCCTCCCACAGGGAAGTTTCCCCGGCAGAACAGCTCTGCCAAAGCCCTAGATTGGTTCCGCCTCGTGACCGCGGAGTTTCTTCCCGAAAGCTTTCTTATGATTTTTTTCCACGACGAAAGACTCCATATAGCCAAAGATGGGCATCGGAGGGCCACCAGGGGGCCCACGAGGCAGGGGGCGCACCTAGGGGGTAGGGAACGCTCCCCACCCTCGTGGACGATGGGTGGCCCCACTCTGGTACTTCTTTTGCCCAATATTTTTTATATATTCGGCAAATAATTCCCGTGGAGTTTCAGGACTTTTGGAGATGTGCAGAATAGGTCTCTAATATTTTCTCATTTTCCAGCCCAGAATTCCAGCTGTCGGCATTCTCCCTCTTTATGTAAACCTTGTAAAATAAGAGAGAATAGGCATAAGTATTGTGACATAATGTGTAATTACATCCCATAGTGCAATAAATAACAATATAAAAGCATGATGCAAAATGGACGTATCACTACGTCACCAAGAACCACCTCTTTGGTGCACAACGTGCTTTGCATCAAGAGCAACAAGCAATGAGTAAACGCATTGACAACCTCGCCGCCGACTTGCGACTCTGCGAGCAACGTAGAAGGGATTCCTTCGACCACAAGCTCGACGATCACAAGCAAGAGAACGACGCAATAATGGACGAGATTCGTGCTTTTTGCTCAACCGCTCTTCTTCCACTTCGTCCTCATCAAGAAGGAGCCGCTCAAGTTGACACTCCGACTTCACCCTCTCCGGCTCAAGCACACCGACATCAAACACTCTTCGACGTGCCGCACACAACAATCATCAAGTAAGCCTCAATCGCCTACGCGACACCAACTCTCAAGAGCATTGATAATGTCAAACCCAAGAGGCTTTTGCGCTAGCACGAGAATGGCAACAACAACACCAACATGAAGAGGAAGAGCGAGTGCGTCCACACCAAGATGCACAAGATGCCGAGGCACAACGCCAAGAACAACAACTCCGTGAAGTTCAAGCACTTGAGGCGCAACATGCCCTTCGAGATTCAAGTCACGCCATCGCCACACGTAATCGCCATCGACGTGAACAAGAGGGAACACTTCGCAAAGAAGATCATGAACGAAGATTTCAAGCTCGCGTGCATTGTCAAGTTCCTCCTCGAGCTCGAAAAGCCCCTCCACAAGCTCCTCAAGGACATCAAGTTCACCAAGAGCATGAAGACAATGAGAATCCTCCACGACAAGAGCAACATGAGGTTAACAACCCTCCTCACCAAGAGCAACATGAGATTGACAATCATCAACAACATGAGCGTCATCATCCCCAACCCCAACACAATGAAGAGCAATGCTACGGCAAGCTAAAGTTCACCATGCCCAAGTTCAATGGAAGCAACGATCCTGAAGAGTATCTTTCATGGGCATTGAAGGTCAACAAAATCTTCTGTTTGCACAACTATGAAGAAGAGAAGAAGATCGCGATGACATCCCTTGAGTTTCAAGACTATGTCCTCATTTGGTGGGAACAAGTTATCAAGCGCCGAGAGGCAAGAGGTGAACCACCCATCACTACTTGGGTGCAAATGAAGGATGTCATGAGAGCGCGCTTTGTGCCTACCTACTACAACCGCGACCTCTTCAAGAAACTCCAACTAATAAAGCAAGGAACCAAGAATGTTGAAGAGTACTATAAGGAGATGGAGATTGCCATGATACGAGCCAATGTCACGGAAGATGATGAGAAAACTATGGCATGTTTCTTGAATGGACTCAACCATCCTATCAATAAGATCGCCAACTTCCAACCATACTTGAACATCATCGAGCTAGTGCATCAAGCTACCAAAGCGAAACGTCAAGTGCAAGACGATTACAAGTATGCAAAGTTCTCATCCAAGTCATACAGCTTCTCCAACACCCAAGCTTCAATGACTCCAACACCATCTACCAAGCCTTCTACAAGCAACGTCGACAAGTCGAGTTCCAAGAAAGCTTCGTCAACTCCAAGCCATCCTCCTACAACGAGCAACTTCAAGCTGAGAGCTTCATCAACATCTACTCCAACCGATGAGACCGTCAAGACGAGTTCCTTCAAATGCTTCACATGCGGAGGCCGAGGCCACAAGTCCTATGAGTGCACCAACAAGCGGACCATGATCCTCAATGATAACGACACCTACGACTCGATGAGTGAAGGAGAAATGAATGCTCTTGAGCAGGTCGCCATGCACCGGCAAGTGAATGATGAAGAGTTACAAGTCTTTTGCGATGAAGATTCAAGTCCCGCTCTTGTTGTCTCCATGGTCTTGACTCT
Source organism: Triticum aestivum (assembly GCF_018294505.1). NCBI lineage: Eukaryota > Viridiplantae > Streptophyta > Magnoliopsida > Poales > Poaceae > Triticum > Triticum aestivum. The sequence continues at coordinate 232,911,147 of NC_057797.1, read as the reverse complement.
CCAACATCACCAATAAGAAGACCAATAGTGCCACATCTTTCATACCAAGGCCGGCATCAATGGACGATCCGTCAAGGTCGTCATATCGATGGAGGGAGTTGTCATAATCTCGCAAGTGAAGAACTTTTCTCCAAGCTCCAATTGCCAAAGATGAAGCACCCACATCCTTACAAAGTTCAATGGCTTAGTGACTCCAGCACTATCGAAGTCAAGCATCGAGTACAAGTCTCCTTCAAAATTGGCGCCTACGAAGACACTTTGGAGTGCGACGTCGTTCCAATGACCGTTTGCCACCTTCTCGTTGGACGCCCACGGCAATTGGATAGAGGTGTCATCCACAACGGCCGAACGAACCACTACATCTTCAAGATGAAAAGGAAAGGAGTACGTACTTAGCCCCATGTCTCCAAGCCAAGTGGTCGCCGACAAGCAAGCCACCCATCGTGGAGAGTATAGTGAGAGAGCAAGCCACCAAAAGTGAGATAAGAGGAGTGTGTGAGAACCCATCTAGTGTCCTACACTACGTCCTTTTGTGCAAGGACAATGAACCACAAGCTAACACCTCTCACACTCTTCCTCTAGTGTTGTCTTCTCTTTTGCAGGAATTTCTCGATGTTTTCCCCGACAAGCTACCTCCGGGACTACCACCACTACAACGCATCGAGCACCGCATCAACCTCATCCCCAAAGAACCTCTTCTGAACAAAGCTCCCTACCACGTCAACCCTGAAGAAACCAAAGAAATACAAAGGCAAGTAAAGCATTTCATAGACCATGGACATGTGCGTGAAAGTTTGAGCCCTTGTGCCGTCCCGGTCATTCTTGTGCCAAAATGAGACGGTAGCTTTCACATGTGCTCCGATTGTAGACCTATCAATGCTATCACTGTTCATTATAGGTATCCCATTCCACGCCTTGATGATATGCTTGATGAACTTAGTGGTGCCACTATCTTTTCAAAAATTGATCTTAAGAGTGGTTACTATCAAATCTGCATGCAAGAGGGTGATGAATGGAAAACCACTTTCAAAACCAAGTTTGGCTTGTATGAGTGGTTAGTCATGCCTATGGGTCTATCAGAAGCACCAGGTACTTTTATGCGTCTTATGAATCATGTTTTTCGCCCTTACATTGGTGTGTTTGTTGTGGTCTACTTCAATGATATCCTTGTTTTTAGCATGTCTCTCAAAGAGCATGTCACCCATGTCCGAACAGTTTTACAAACTCTTCAAAAAGAGCGTCACTATGCTAATATGGAGCAATGCCTTTTTGGCATTGATAAGCTTGTTTTCTTGGGTTTTTTGTATCTTCTAAGGGTGTTCATGTAGATGAGTCCAAGATTAATGCTATTAAGACTTGGCCACAACCAACCAACTTGCAACAAGTGCGTAGCTTTCTTGGCCTTGCGGGTTTCTATTGTCTCTTTGTGAAAGATTTTAGCACCATTGCTTCTCCTTTGCATGCTTTGAGCAAGAAGAATGCGCCTTTTGTTTGGGGACCATCCCAAGATACCGCTTTCCATGAGCTTAAAAATTTGCTTACTCATGCTCTCGTGCTTGCATTACCCAACTTTCACAAACCCTTTGAGATTCATTGCGATGCTAGCGGTAATGGCATAGGAGGTGTGTTAACACAAGAGAAGCACCCCATAGCTTACTTTAGTGAGAAACTCTCCGGAGCGCAACTCAATTACCCCATCTATGACAAAGGGCTATATGCTTTAGTTCGTGTTTTGCATGAATGGGAACACTATCTTCACCCTCATGAATTCATCATTCATACCGATCATGAAACGCTCAAGTACCTTAAGGGACAAACCAAGTTGAACAAGCGTCATGCTAAATGGAGTGAACTTATTGAGTCTTTTCCTTATGTCATCAAGTACATTAAGGGTAAGGAAAACATTGTGGCGGATGCCCTTTCCCGCATATGCATGCTTGTTACTCAACTTGAGTTGAATGTCATTGGCTTTGAGCACATAAAAGACTTGTATGAGCATGATCCAACTTTTGCTACTCTTTATGACAAATGTTTGACGCATACATCTTGGGAAAGCTATTACATCAAAGATGGATATCTTATGAGAGCTAACAAGCTTTGCATCCCTGAGTCTTCTCTTCATTTGTTGCGTTTGCATGAATCTCATGGAGTTGGATTAATGGGACATTTTAGACGCGACAAGACGTTCGCTACGCTCTCAAGGAACTACTATTGGCCCAAGATGTTTCGTGACGTCAACCGCTTCACCAACCGATGCTCTTCATGTCGCAAAGGTAAGTCTAAAGCTCAATCCCATGGCCTTTACATGCCTCTACCAATTCCATATCAACCATGGGAAGACATTAGCATGGATTTTGTACTTGGATTGCCTAGGACTCGCAATGGAAAGGATTCGGTATTTGTCGTTGTGGACCGTTTCTCCAAGATGGCACATTTCATTCCTTGCAACAAGATAGACGATGCTTCACATGTTGCCAATATATTTTGTAGGGAAATATTGCGTCTTCATGGAATGCCAAAGACGATTGTCTCGGACCGCGACGTCAAGTTCCTAAGCTACTTTTGGAAGACTCTATGCGCCAAGCTCGAAATCAAGATACTCTTCTCCACGGCTTACCATCCTTAAACCGACGGCCAAACGGAGGTGACCAACTGCACACTCTCCGCTCTACTTTGAGTGCTAATAAAGAAGAACAGCAAGGAGTGGGAGGAGTGTCTAGCTATCATCGAGTTCGCCTACAACCGCGCAAGACACTCCACAACCGGCAAGTCCCCCTTCGAGGGCGTCTACGGATTCAACCATTTGTCCCCATTGGACATCCTTCCTCTACCACTACAAGAGCGCATCAATATGGACGCAAGTGCACGTGTGAACCATCTCAAGAAGGTGCATGAAGATAAAAGGCAAACCATCGAGCGCCAAGTACAACGACTTGCGACCAAGCGCAACATCAACAAGCACCCCATGGTATTCAACATTGGAGATCTTGTGTGGCTACACCTTCGCAAGGACCGCTTCCCCAACAAACGCAAGTCCAAACTTCGACCACGAGCGGATGGACCCTTCAAGGTGCTTGAACGCTACAACAAAAACGCCTACAAGATCGACCTCCCGCGCAACAAGTACTCCGTGAGCGACATCTTCAACATCAAGGATCTCTCGCCCTACCATGGTGATGAGGATTTCGATCCGAGGTTGGATCTTCCCCAAGGGAGGGGAGATGATGCGGAGCATCCTACGATCATCCCCATGGATCTACCATCGCCTCAAGAAGAGCCAAGAGGACCCATGCCATGAGCTAGAGCTAGATCTCTCGAGAATGAGGTGACTTCCTTCCTTAGTGATATTACATATGATCCTCTCGAGACATGGCTACTACCTAAATCCGAGATGTTGTGCATGATTAGGTACCAAGAGGACCCTCCCGAAGATGCATGTGAAGGTGTACAAGCCCCCAAGTTCATGGATGAAGAGAACCCATGGAAGGAGTTAAGAACACCTCCCAGGACCAGGAAATCCGGCCACGACCCCGGACGTCCGGCCCCTGGAGCGTCGTCCACTACTAGCTGCACAGCCGCCAAGCACCTACAGGCCTCGGACATCCGGCCCCAGCCCGAATATCCGGCCCTGCCCAGAAATCCAGCCTCAAGCTCGGATATCCGAACACCACCGAACCAGAGAGCAGCAAGGCCAGCGCCTCAAGCCCGGACATCCGGCCACCCAGCCCGAACACCCGGCACCTCGTGAAAGCCCGGACATCCGGCCCGACGCCTGGACGTCCGGCCTCCCCTATCTGCGCACAATGAAGGGCCAAGGCCCGTGTACCCCTTCAACCCCCTAGACTATATATACTCCTGATCCTTGTCCTTTTTTTAGGGTTAGCATTGGTTTAGCTCATTTTAGAGATAGAGCATTGCTCATCCACATCGGATATACTCCACGAGAGAGACCGCGGCCCGTCTTCGGAGAAGATCCCTTTGGATTCAAGACCTCCTTGCGGAGAAGAACATCAAGACCTCCTCATGGAGAAGACTGTCTACCTTTGTATCGTCCTTAGTTGTCCGTGGATCGTGTGATCTCTTATGTACTCGAGGATCTAGCACACGTGTGACTATTTCGTGTTGGTTTAATGATTTTCTCGTGTTTCCTCTCGTGTTTCCCCTTGTTTCCCCCTTGTGTTCTTCGTGTTCATCGCGGGATCCGCTCCTTTCGTGAAAGATCGGCCGATTAGGGTTCTACCCTACATCACTTTTTTACCCTGGAGGACAAGCGGTAGTACCACCCTACCACCGCTGCTACTACCGCCCAGTCCTCTGTTCTCCCCCGCTTCTTATTTCTCCTTGGCTTCATGTAGGAAGTAGTAGTACTGCTCCTGGAGTGTAGTACCGCTTGTGTGCGGGCTGAGAAAAGCATAACGATTGGATTTGTTCCCCACTATAAAAGGGGGTCTTCTTCTCCAAGAAGACTTGCCTCCCAAAACTCCATTGTTGCTCAGAAGCTCATTTTCGCCCGATCTCTCTCCCTAGCCAATCAAACTTGTTGATTTTCTAGGGATTGGTTGAGAAGGCCCCGATCTACACTTCCACCAAGAGAAATTTGATTCCCCTCACTAATCCCTTGCGGATCTTGTTACTCTTTGGTGTTTGAGCACCCTAGATAGTTGAGTTCACCTCGGAGACAAATTCCATTGTGGTGAAGCTTCGTGGTGTTGTTGGGAGCCTCCAATTAAGTTTTGAAGATTGCCCCAACCTTGTTTGTAAAGGTTCGATCACCGCCTTCAAGTGCAGCACTAGTGGAATCACGGCATCTTGCATTGTGTGAGGGTGTGAGGAGAATACGGTGGCCCAAGTGGCTTCTTGGGGAGCATTGTGCCTCCACGCTGCTCCAACGGAGACGTACTTCCCCTCAAACGGAAGGAACTTCGGTAACACATCCTCGTCTCCATAGGCTTCGCTTGTGGTTATTTCTTACCTTTACTTTGCGCAAGCTTTACTTGTGTATTATCTCTTGCTTGCTTGTATTGCTTGCATCATATAGGTTGCTCACCTAGTCGCTTATATAGACAATCTATTTGTTGCAAACCCTAATTTGATAAGAAAAGTTAAAAATTGGTAGATGCCTATTCAACCCCCCCCCCCTCTAGTCAACCGTATCGATCCTTTCATTCGCCATTTCCCCTTAATGGCAATAATAAAAATATGTGTCTTGTCCCTTTCTATCATTGTGATATAGAGCACCGCAAGATTTAACCCATTACATCACCTCTCCCATTGCAAGACAAATCAATCTAGTTGGCCAAACCAAACGGATAAATCAGAGAGAAATACAAAGCTATAATATCATTGATATAAGAGCTCAAAAAAGACTCAAGTATTTCTCATGAATAATATGATCATAAACCCACAATTCATCAGAACCCAACACACACCGCAAAAGAAGATTACATGGGATAGAACTCCAAGAACATCAAGGAGAACATTGTACTGAAGATCAAAGAGAGAGAGAGAGAGAGAGAGGGAGGGAGAGAGAGAGAGAGAAGAAGCCATCTAGCTACTAGCTATGGACCCATAGGTCTATGGTAAACTACTCACTCATCATCGGAAGGGCAACAAGGTTGATGTAGAATCCTCCTTTATTGATTACCCCTCCGATAGAGTCAAAAGGCCTCCAGATGGTATCGCGGAAGAATAGAAACTCACAACAGTGGAAAAAGTATGTTGGGTGGCTCCTTGTTGGTTTCCCAATTTTAGAGAATTTATGGAGGTGGAATTAGGTTAGGCGGAGCCTCGAGGGACCCACAAGGTACTAGGGTGCGACCCCCCAGGGCGCGCCCTAATGCCTTGCCGTCTACTCATTTTCCTTCTGGTCTCCTCCTGAAGCTTCTAGGGTCTCTCTTGTCTACAAAAAATCATCAAAAAGTTTCGTTGCATTTGGACTTCGTTTGGAATTGATTTCTTGGAAAACCAAAAACAGGCAAAAAACATCAACTAGCACTTGGCACTGGGTAAATAGGTTAGTCCTAGAAAATGATATATAATTGCATATAAAACATCCAAGATTGATACTATAATAGCATGGAAGAATAAAAAATTATAGATATATTGCAGACATATCACTCTGATACAGTAGCCACTTTCTATGAATCATTTTTTGCTCATGTTGCTCTCCCTAAGTAGAAGTGGTTTAAATTTCATCCACCTAGTTGAAGAAATTTATGAGGAACCTGTTATGGACAAAACTGAAACTATTACTTATTCTGCTAATCCAGTTGTACCCACTGCTTATATTGAGAAACCTCCTTTCCCTGTTAGGATTAAGGAACATGTTGAAGCTACAACTGTAGTTCATAAGAGTGATGTTAAGTCTCCTAAACCCTTTGAACAAATTAAAATGGGACCTAATATTGCAATGTTTAGAGATCTCTTGGTCGATAATATTGATTGACATACATTTATTTCTATGAGGAGGAAACTAGGATTTCTAAACTAGTGAATACAAGATAAGATAAATCAGATAATAGTAAATCGGTTGTTGGCATGCATGTTGTTTCTGTTAAGATCAGTCATCATTGCTACCATGGTTTATGCGATATGGGTGCTAGCGTAAGTGCCATTCCGTTTACTTTATATCAAGAAGTTATGCATGATATTGCACCTATTGAGATTGAAGATATTGATGTTAGTATTAAGCTTGCAAACAAAGATACTATTTCATCACTTAGGATTGTTAGAGATGTTGAAGTCTAGTGCGGTAAGATCGAATACCCTACCGATTTTCTAGTTCTTGGATCACCACAAGATGATTTTTGTCCTATTATATTCGGTAGACCTTTCTTGAATATTGTCAATGTTGAGATTGATTGTGCTAAAGAGAAGGTCAGTGTTAAATTTGGCGATGTATCTCATGAATTTATTTCTCCAAGTTTCATAGACAACCCCATGATAGAGAATTGCCTAGTAAAGATGAAATCATTGGTCTTGCTTCTATGGTTGTACCTCCTACTGATCCCTTATAACAATATATGCTAGACCATAAAAATGATATGAATATGAATGAAAGAAATGAAATAGATGAAATATTCTTTAGGCAAGCACCTATACTTAAACATAATTTGCCTATCGAAACTTTGGGAGACCCTCTTCCACCAAACACTGATCCTGTGTTTGAGCTAAAGAAACTTCCTGATATATTGAAATATGCTTGTCTTGATGAAAAGAAGATATATCATGTCATTATCAATGCCAATCTTTCAGAGCATGAAGAAAAGAGATTACTCAAAACTCTTAGGAAGCATCATGCTGCAATAGGATATACTCTTGATGATCTTAAGGGCATTATCCCATCATTATGTCAACACAAGATTAATATGGAGCCTGATGCTAAGCCAGGTGTCGATCATCAACGTTGTCTGAATCCCAAAATGAAGGATGTGGTAATAACTGAAATATTAAAGCTTCTGGAGGCATGTATAATTTATCATATAGCTGATAGTAGATGGGTAAGTCATGTTCATTGTGTCCCTAAGAAAGGAGGCATTACTGTTGTTCCTAATGATAAAAATGAACATATCCCACAAAGAACTGTAACTGGCTATAGGATGGTAATTGATTTTAGAAATCTAAATAAAACAACTAGAAAGGATCATTACCTATTGCCTTTTCTTGATCAAATGTTGGAAAATTATCTAAGCATACATATTTCTACTTCATAGATGGTTATTCTGGTTTCTCAAATACCTGTATGACAAGATCAAGAGAAAACTAGTTTTACTTGCCCTTTTGGAACGTATGCTTATACAAGTATGCCTTTCTGTTTATGCAATGCACCTACTGCCTTTCAAAGATGCATGACTGCTATATTCTCTGATTTCTGCAAGAAAATTGTTGAGGTATTCGATGCCTTTTTTATTTATGAAACTTGTTTTGATGATTGCTTGAGAAACCTTGATCAAGTTTTGTAGAGATGTGAAGACACCAATCTCGTATTAAACTAGGAAAAGTGCCACTTTATGGTGAACGAAGGTATAGTCTTTGGTCATAAAATTTTCGAAAGAGGCATTGAAGTAGATAATGCTAAAGTTGATGCAATTGAGAAAATCCCATGTCCTAGAATTTCAGTCTCATCGAGATTGCGATCTATCTCATCAAGTTGCAATGACCAAGTTTCTGTAAGCCAATTCGTTCACTTCGGAATCACCGAGTTGAACTGATCAGAACTATCAAAATGAAGCCTTGTCTACGTTATCGCATTTTGGTCTATCCGAGATTTCCACTTCGTCCCACCGAAAAGCCCAACGTACATATCTTTTACACAGGTTGATCTCACAAAGTTTTTGCTTCGGTGTCACCAAGTTGAGTCAAAAGTGTGTAACGGTTGGATTTTGGGTGAAGTCTATAAATACCCCTCCACCCCACCTACTCTCTAAGAGAATCATCAGAACGCACCTACACTACCACCATTCATTTTCTGAGAGAGAACCACCTACTCATGTGTTGAGATCAAGATACCAATCCAACCATTTGAACCTTGATTTCTAGCCTGCTCAAGTTGCTTTCCACTCCAATCCTTCTCCTACCCAAGCCAAATATGTGAGAGAGTGATTGAGTGTTGAGGAGACTATCACTGAAGCACAAGAGCAAGGAGTTCATCATCAAAAACACCATCTATTATGTTTTGGAGAGTGGTGTCTCCTATATTGGTTAGGTGTCACTTGGGAGCCTCCAAGATATTATGGAGTTGAACCAAGGAGTTTGTAAGGGCAAGGAGATCGCCTATTTCGTGAAGTCCACCTCGAGTGAGGCTAGTCCTTTGTGGACGTAAGCCATGGTGGAACGGACAAGGTTGCTTCTTCGTGACCCTTCATGGTGGAGCCCTTCGTGGACTCGCATGGCCGTTAACCTCTGTGGGTTCAAATCTCCATCAACGTGGACGTACAATAGCACCACCTATTGGAACCACGCCAAAAATCATCGTGTCTTCATTGCATTTTATTTCTCCAATCCCTCCTTTACGTTCATATGCAAAGTCTTTACTTTCTGTTGCTCAACTCTTAGACTTGCATGTGTAGGGTGTTACTTGATTTGGTAGAATTGCTAAATCTTGCCTACAACTAAAATTGGGAAAAGATAAGTTTTTATTTGGTCAAGTTGTCTAATCCCCCCTCTAGACATACTTTCGATCCTACAGTGGGGTTGTGCAACCAAGGAATGAGCTCAAAATGTGTTATCCACAGAAAACGCTCGTGTTGCACAACGCTAGGGAGACGTAGCATGATTTCTCAAAGGGAGGATACAAAACTTGTGCACAACCTATGAGAAACAAAATGTGTCGACTTTCTATTCCAAGTATGCTATGTATGTATGGTTCACGATGAACTCGCACACGATGATCCTGAATGATCAATGGTGTCAATAAGCAATGCAATGTGGCATGATGCTATTGCTATTGCTTACATGTTCTTGTTTCCTTTTTCTCTTTGCTTAAAAGCTTTGTCCTCTTTATTTTTTGATATTTTCTTTGGCCACTTACGTGAAATGCTCGAACCAAGATAGCAATTGTGTATATGTCAAAACAATTGATGACACAAGAGATGATACGACGATATATGCATGCAATGATAGCTAAGCGGAATATGTATCACTAAAGTGCACAAGTAGCTTTGCCCGGCAATACTCAATGGCTAATCTCGATAGGAAAGTAACACAATAGGCTCGGGGGTTAACAATGCAATGGCAAGGATAATGTACAAGATGTCATCGAGGTTACCATCCTTGCTGACGATCGATGTGTCCAATGGTGAGGTGTTCATTGTCGATATCGAGTATGTAGCGATGATGAGTGGCAGTGGGGTCAATGTTGAACCACTCCTAAGTAGCCAAAACACCTTAGAAATCGGAGAACCGCAACCCAAAATCCCAAACACCAAATGGAAAAAATGGTGGTAGCGAAAGTTGTGGTGGTGTAGCGGAACCTCGGTGGGGTTATGGAAGTACAATGGTGGATCTCGGAGCTAGCAATGCGGAAGTGTGGGCGGTGGGCGATTTGGGGGGGGGAGATTTTAGTTCCGTCAGGTTTTGTTGGACGTTTGGAGGATGTCAGACGACCGGTGGCTGCAAGTTGCCGGATGTTTGACAAAGACCGATCATCCGGTGCCTGGAGATTTTGGGGGCGGAGGGATGAAGAAGAAGCCATGGATTTTGGTGAAGAAAAAGAAATTTTGGGGCAGATTTGACGGTGGAAAAGGAAGGAAAAGGTGGAGAATCTAGATCATCCCGCAACACTTCAAATCGATGGATCAAAATCAACAAAACATCATCAAAACCAACAAATCACAAAAAAACGGCATGGCTATTTTTGTGAGTATTTTCGAATTTGGGCAAAAACAAACAAAATTGGCTAGCAAATGGGGGTGTTGGGGCTCCAAGATGTCATCAACCTATGCTCTGATCCAAGATGATGTAGGGTGGAACCCTAGTTCATGATCTTTTCACACTAAGAGGTGGGGAAAGGAGCAAATCAAGAACACAAGATGAACACTCAATTAACAAAGATCCAATCACACATGTGATAAATCCACATACAGATAAGAGGGATACAAAGGTCCAAAACCAACACAGGAGGGCAAATAGGTAGCTAGTTCATCCCGATCCTTAGAGGAATTAAGGGCTTGATATCCAAGAGGATCTTCCCTAGAAGGGCTCTTGAATCCACTAGGGGATCTTCTCACATGGAGGTCTTGATCTACATGGGAGAGATAGTGGATGAGCAAAAATCAATCTCTAGAAGTGAGCTATCACTTTGCTAGCCCTAATTCATCCAAGTGAAGGGGTATATGTAGTCTAGGGTGAGAGAGACGAATACATGGGTCAGAACCCGAGTGGCTACGCACAGATAGGCACCAGACTTCCGATGGTTACCAGTCGTCCGGTGGCTTGCAGGGGTCCGGACGTCCGGTGGGTGTAAAACTTCTGATGTTTTTGCTCTGTTGGGTCGGCGTCAGATGTCCGATGAGTGTCGGTCGTTCGATAGGCGTCAGATTTCTAGAATTTTGCTGTTGGACATCGCGGGTCGGATTTTCGGAGGAGGACGATAGTCCGGTCGCTGGAGCTTGTTGGACGTCCGGTGCTTGCCAGTAGTCCAACCGTTATAGAGTTCCTCTGCCGGGAATCTTTTGGCTGGCTGGTGTATGTCATGTCGGACATCCAAAGCGTGTAGCTTGCCGACAGCTTCACGTCTTGTTTGTCTTGCTTCGACTCCTCGCTATCTTGTCCATGACCTTTGTCAAGGTACCTCATTAGACTTAATTAGTGTATGCACTTGAGGTAGTATCCATGTTTCGCATGTGGGAAGTGTAAGTTTGAAGAGGAGCGAGTTCACCTGAGTTTCGACCGCTCTTGCATGAGCTCTTTTCATTGGCCCGCTTGGTGCTTAGGGTGATGGTGGTGGGTCCATAGGGATGACCATGGGATACTCCACATCACTCTGCGTCACTGTAGTCCTGGATTTCATTTTTCTTTGACAGAAAATGAGACCTGAATTTCCGGACGGTTTCGCATATCTTCTGGATGACAAGCGACAGATCCCATACGTTGGCCTGCCTTAAATTCTTAGGGCAATATTCGACATGCGAAATGTGACTTGTGTGGACCTCGGATCTGGCCTCGTTATCGCCTGGGCAGATCGAGTTGTTCCAACCATGGGTGAAGTTATGGGCCCGCTTTCCTAGGCATAAACTAGCCCAGAACCATTTGTTTCGTCAAATGCGGATATGGATCCATTGTTTTCACTGGCGCATGCCTCATTGGTAAATCCCTCAATGGTTGCCACGAGATGGGTGATGCGTGGGAGCAAAATTTCAGCTCCAATCCGATCTAATATTAGTCCCACAAGAATCTTTTCTGTGAACTGATCTAACATCATTTCGGGGTTTTGACATGGGGCTAGACATCTTCTCTGACTCCCATATGGAGTTGTCGGATTCGAGCTCCAGGACTGATCTGATGAAGTGTACTTTTCGCTACAGGTCCGATCTGATGTCGGTGTCTGGATGCGTGCAACTCACCGCTCCTTGGTCTGATTTAACATCTTGAGCAGGGATACGGTGGTGAGTTCCCATTCGTCAGGTCTGAGACCCCGATGATGGCTTGGGGTTTCGATCCAGCCTGGTTAGTTGGCCAAACCAGTGGAAGTTTGTTTTGGCGTCGAGGTCACGCTAGTGCTTCTTCGATCACCGGCTGCAAACGCATTACACCGTTGCGACTATGTAGAGCGACATGCATTGGCCACAAATGATGGAACTAAATCTGTAAGATCTCAGGTAGGGGGTCCCAATGGGTAGCCTTGGAACAATGGTAGCAGGGGACACGTGATTTTACGTAGGTCCGGGCTCTCTTGAAGAGATAACACCCTACATCCTACTTTATTGTATTAATATCGAGGGGGTATAGAGTACATGTTGACCTACCACGAGATCATGTGTATGGGTCTATCTATCGTCTATGAGCCCTACCCCTTGGTTCATATAGGCATGTCTAGGGCTCACACATAAGGCGGTTACATGTAAGGTAACTACGTCGTATAAAACTTCTAAATATTGGTGTATGCGCCAAGCCTCCGGATGCAATCCTTCTTGACGCAGTGGTCTTGACAAGTAGGGCCCACCAATGAACCATCATGGGGGTCCTTGGACCGGCATACCTGGCCGGGGGACGATGTGGTGAGCACCCCCTAGTCCAGGACACCATCAAGGTTGTCACAACATGGGCATCAGTGGCCACCTCGCCCGGCCTGGCTCGAGGGCCTATTGCCCGAGGTGACAACCCCTGCCAAGATCTAGGGTTGTGAGAAGCTTTGGTTTGTGAGAAGCTTATACCCAAACCTGTCACCAAATGGGACAAATTTTTACCATGACATGTTGATGCTGCACCATGATACCATGCCAAGTTTCATGAATTTCAGACGAGTTTTGGATTTACTAGAATTCAAAAACCAGGTTGAATTTTGAATTGTGCACCTGAAATGGCTAGAAAACGAGTTTAATGTATAAAATGTCCAAACGAACCCTGGATAATTCCAATTCTTTTACGACACACATATAGTTGCACGTTCACTACAGATGAAAGGTCTAGCGATTCAAACACCGTCCATTGCCGCTTTGACCCCATTATGTAATTCAAATCAAGATGAAAAATCAAGTAGATCCCACACTACTTATTATCACCAACCGTGTGAGATGTAGTACAAAATATCCTGGAGCACCGTTGGTGTATAGTATGCCTATAGCTTACGCGAGAAAGTGCATCGGCTACAGTCCACAACCGATGTGTCAAGCACACTGATGTCG